>NW_025336479.1:17488599-17564225 GCF_004798865.1 Varanus komodoensis | reverse complement strand
CTGCGGTACTCCATGGCATAGCTGCCATGGTGCAGAGCCATAGTCCCCCAGCACCACCTTCTGGAATCGGCCATTGAGATAGGAGCAGAACCACTGCAAAGCAGTGCCGCCGACCCCCAATCCCGCTAGCCGATCCAGAAGGATACCATGGTCGATGGTATTGAAAGCCGCTGAGAGGTCCAGAAGAACCAACAGGGATGCACTCCCCCTGTCCTTCTCCCTGCACAGGTCATCATACAGGGTGACCAAGGCAGATTCAGTTCTGTACCCGGTTCTGAAGCCTGACTGAAATGGGTCCAGATAATCAGTTTCATCCAAGAGTGCTTGGAGTTGTCCTGCCACCACCCACTCCAACACCTTGCCCAGAAACAGAATGTTGGCCACTGGTCTATAATTAGTGGCCATCTATGGATCCAGTGACGCCTTCTTCAGGACCGGTAAGACTACTGCCTCCTTTAAAGGGGCAGGTACCCGACCCTCCCTCAGAGAAGCATTAACCACTTCCAAGATCCAGATCCCAATCCCATGCTTGGCGTTGTTTATTAACCAAGATGGGCAAGGGTCCAATAGGCAAGTGGTGGGACGTACTCATCCAAGCACCTTGTCCACAGCATCAGGCCGCAGTAACTGAAATTCATCTATCAATTTTGGACCAGACGGCGACATTGGTATCTCCCCAGAAGCCTCTGAATCACTAGTAGCGTCTAGCTCATGACGAATCTGAGCGATTTTCTCCCTGAAATGCTTGGCAAAGTCGTCACAGCGGGCCTTCGAGCCTCAGGTTCATAATGAGATAGGCAGTTCTTTAGATAGTTTAGCTCAGGGATGAAGAATCTCTGACCCTCAGGCAAGATATGACTCATGGAGTTTCTCAGTCTAATGTGCCTACTAACCTTCACTGAGAAAGAAAAAGAAAATCTATTCGATCAGTAGCTAATTAAAATTTCCCCTGCAAAGGAAAGTGGGTGGTGCTGGAAAATCTGCTGTGAGATTCAGCCATGCTATTTCTGACACTTGTCTTGTCCACTTCTGAGCCCTACCCTTTTTGTATGTGGACATGCAGAGCTTGGTCTATGTTTCTCTATGCCAGGGGTCCTCAAACTTTTTGGACAGGGGGCCAGTTGAAAGGTGCCGGCAATGGGTGCAGGCTGCCAAGGCAGTGTGGGTGGAGGCTGCGGGCCGGGGCAGTGGGGTGCGCGTGCGTGGCAGGGCAGGGGCATGTGTGCACAGAGATCATTTTCTCCAAGCGAGTCCAAAACAATCTCCTTGTGAGCAAGCCAGCGCCTCACCACGCACACGTGCATGTGGTGAGTCTAAAACCTCTATGTGGGGCTGGATAAATGGGCATGGAAGGCTGGATCCGGCCCATGGGCTGTAGTTTGAGGACCCATGCTCTAAGCAGACATACAAAGCATGGCACCTTGGATGCTGTTTGAAAGCACCAAAGATTTATTCTGTCCTACTCACTTGAGACTGCATATGCATAAGTCTTGTCCCACCTATTCAGAATAGCCCTAACATTGGTAATACACCCCTCCTCACCTTTGGGCCTATCCCCCACACCCTGAGATATTGTTCAAACTAGAATTCAGCCCTTGAACTGGAAATATTCCCCACTCCTGATTTAGTGTGATAAGAAAAGCAGCCCATTATCTCCAAGAATGGTGAAAGAAATATTAAAGATTGTGAGAGCAGAAGTTTTGCAAAATCTGTCACCATCGCAAGGCTCTAGCACAAAATTATTGGTGAAAAGGAAATCAAAAAGAAAATGCCAGAGAGAGAGAGAGAGAGAGAGAGAGAGAGAGAGAGAGAGAGAGAGAGAGAGACACTAGTGAGAAAACAATGTGATGAATAAGGTCACTATTTAAGCTTTGCTAGCACTTTCTCTCCTTATCTTAACCATCAGGCAATACCGAAGAATTCTTAGATTTACTCTTTAATTGGGTCATTCACCTTGACCTTCAACTAAATCCAATTGCAGTCCTTGTAATACAGATGCCAAAGGTGGCAGGCAGCCAAAAGTAAGTTCTATCCGGCTACAAAGATGTAGTTATCCATGTTTAGCAGATGTAGGTATTCTCATTCTTCTACTATGTGCATATCCTTCAAATATTTCTAGCAAAACATGTTTCACATCCTGGGTCATCTCTAAACTATTTGACAAATGATAAACTGCAAACATAAATGAATTAAACTAGAAATTCATGATTCAAAAATAATTCAGGCAGTATGTATACATTAAAGTTGTTAGCTAAATTGTGTGCTTTCTTTGGGGATTATTTACAAATATATAAGCATCTGCTTATTAACAGTCCATAAAACTTCAAATTCCAAAAGAAATATTCTTTTGTATAGCCTGATGTCCTGATCCTGCTTAATCTAACCCTAACCAGCCCTGGTTAGAATCTGGTTGGAAGACCTGAGTCCTGAACTGAACAGGGCATTAGACCCAATGGCTTCCCAGCCCCTTCCAGTTGTATGGTTCTATGAAAGATGATTCCGTACAAAAAGGAAGGAAAAAACCCTAAAAATACAAGAAATGTTAAAGTATAAAGCAATATCTGTTTACTCAGAATTATTATGCATTTCATTTCCATGGGCAGTTATCTGGGCAGTTTACAAAAATTCATAAAAACAGTCAATCAACAGCATATCAGTCTCATCTGGATTGGGTTTCATTTTTTTTAGCTCTTATCCAATCCTTTGTCATGACCAGACACTGTCCACAATCTCACCTGATGATGAAGGAAAGAAAAAATAGAGTTGCGTGCCATTGACTTTCTGGTGGCAATGCATTCTAAAACTCTAGATGACTCCACTTGGGGGTTTCATGTAGATATTAACCATCACAGGAGACAGAACAGACAACTAAAGCACTCCATGCTGAAGAATCCATGGGATTGCACAATATTCCCCCCCTAGCACCAAGTTCTGGAGACAGCCCTCCAAGCAGGAGCAGAATCACTGCAACACAGTGTCTCCCCGCCTCCCAACTCTAACAGTCACCCCAGAAAGTTGACGACATTTAGAGCCGCTGAAAGATCCTGCTATATCAACAGGCTCACTGAGTTGTGTCACAGGTTCAGTAGTGAGTTCAGGTAGTTTATTCACAGATCAGTGGTGCAGGAGTGCTGTCTTAGAATGGAGTATTCATTATTTTAAAAGTTTTAAAATATTTATATGATTAATATTCCATATTTCCATTGAGAATGGTGTTCAAAGTTGATTGCAACAACAAAAACCAAAATTGAAGTAGACACATTAAACCATCATAAAAATAAACTAACCAATAAACTGCATAGCAGGGAATGGAAACTTAGAACCTGATTCAGTCCCACAGAATGTATATCCATGACAAGGAAGGCCATCTGCTACTCTGAAGACTTTCTTGCAAATGAGCTATCAAAGGACAAATCTGACAAATCTCTGTGACACTTGAATACTACATAGACACACATGACTTGTATATAGAATACCATTACCTTCCTTCAAAAATAATTCATTGATGAAAATTAGTGTAAATACAGTCCTGTGTTTGGGGAACAAATGCAATCAAAGGTAATAAGCGCTGTTCCTTGTGGAACCAAAGTGAGCACCAAATGTAATGGGAAACTAATCTTCATGGTAGATGTTATATGAGAGTTAATTATCTGGTTTACACAACACAACAGCACACTGTCAGTTACTTAACTCATGGTGAGGCTGTGGTATGTGCATCCCTGTTTTGCATATGCAACCAATGATTATGCTGTGCATACCTGGCAAGCACAAGTTATCCAAGGGATAAACATGTATTTAATCTCTCATTACTGAGGGGGTGCTGGGTTTGCACAACATATCAACCCTGAATGAGGGGTGCGTATGTGAAATGATGCCTGCAGTCTAAGTGTCTTGTCATAGGCTAAATAACTTTCAACAAGTCATGTCATGTCATCTGACTAGAGCTAAAATTAATGTTATCTTCTTTCTAATCCAAGGCTAAATTAAAAGGAACCCATATTCCACAAGTACATTCACTTGTACAAATACTTAAATCTCTCAAATAGAGAGAGAATAAAAATGAAGTTAGATCGATCAATCCACAGATATTTTTGACAGAAAAGATAAGAGAAACAACTTGACTATGCCATTTAATATTTTTGAGTCAGAATCTGGTTTACATGAGCAGTTGTTTCATTTAATAAATGAACTGAAATTAATACCAGCCTTTATATGGGATAGGATATCAAGACATTCTCTTATCAAGATTGGCAATGTTTTTCTTGATAACAAAGGACTGATAGAATTATCCCTAGAATTTAAGAAATTGTACCAGTTCATCATTAAAAATTGTATCATGGAATGATATATAAATTTTCTTTCTAAAAGAAAAGAAAAGGCTGCCAAATGCTATCTGCAGAACTTTGATGTTATGTTATATGAGAAAACCACATTAAAACTGGGTACCTTATAAAGATGAAGCTAAGTTTAGATTAGATTTCTTATTTTCCACTTCTTGATATTGTAGCCTTGAGCTTGCTAAACTGTAGATCCATATTCATTCAATTAAGACATGTTTAACCTGCTTTTCATTATGAAATAACTTGTTCTCAAGTAGAGAACAAGCAATAAAACGCTGTAGAAAGCTACCACAGCCTTTCTAAACTTAAGATTATGAGAGTAAGCGAACTGTGTTTACCTTTTCCTCAAAACTACTAAGAGGAAATCAGCAATATGTAAAATTAGAGGATTAAGAATCAGGGTTAGAATCCCAATACCCACTTGTTTATATTCTTGCAAATAATCAGGCAGTGTTTTCATGGGGGGAGGGGAAGATAGATGCTGCTGAAAGCAGCATTTTAAAATCATTACTGGATATAAAATATCACATACACTGGATTGTAATCCATAACATTTCTTTCTGTTTTTACTCGACAAGAATTGACCCTGTAGGTTAATTTACTTGGATTTCTGTATGGGGCAGTAGTACTTGGATTATACACAACTTCTTTACCATTGTTTAGCTATGTCCATACTTCTAATATTCTAAGACTGCTAGGGTGAAGTCCATTGTGAATAAGCCTCTGAACTTGAAGGATTATGGGCATCTTATGCAGAGTGGGAGGAACATGGAGATTGTTATCATGCCCCTGGTCTAGCCACCCTTCAAGTCAGCTAAATGGCCAATATTGAATATTAGGCAGGAAGAGAAAGAGGCTGGAACACTGCCAGGATGTGTCATTTCTCAGTGGGTTTGTTCTCTTCCCCTCCTCATTGCCTGGAATACTGCCTTGAACCCATAAGTGGTTCTTACAGTTCATTCTGTATGACTGAACGGAGGATGGGGGAACTTCAGATTGGAGGTCTTGTTGCTGATCTGGGACTGAAAATCTGAAGAATTCTGTGTTGCTCTGGGTTAATGGCTAAAACATCTCCCTGTTATTGTTGGGGCACATACATTAAGGCAATTACTTTCCTGACAGGAGTTCCTAATATAGAGACCACCTTATTCAAATACTCAAATGTGTATTCTCCAGGAGAAATGTAAATCATGTACAGAAACACCAGTACTTTCCATTCATAGTTCTATATACTACCTAGCACAACACCTGTGGCAGCAAAATGGTTCACCAGATATACAGACACATTTGTAGGACTAATGCAGATGCTACACTAGTTCTGAGTTTCATGCTCGGCTTTATGAGCTTTTGTGGTAGCATCTAGATTGTAAGTAGCAGCCAAGGTGTGGGTGACTTCTTTGTATGTATGCCTTCTTGAGAGAAATATCAATCACTATGGGGCAATCTTATGTTTGATTAATTTTTAGGAGAGACCCTAAGCAGTATTTTTACATGCTATATTAATTATATGGTATATTAAGGCGAGATGTGCATATATTTAATAATCTCAGGGCATTTACATTCAAACCTAAAATTGAATAGATTGCAAGTATTCTTCCTATTCTGTTCAGATAAAATGGTTGTTATGTAAGCATCTAATCACCACTGTACCCTTCTGTCACTTCCCTTTTATTTTCCCAAGCCCAGGTCTATTTCACATGACGGAAGGCAACAAAATAGTCCCAGCACTCTAAAACTCATCAGCATGAGTCGCAACATATCAATTTTCAAGTAGAACAACTTTAAATACCTGGCAAGCTTTTAGCTTCCCTGGAAAATAATACTTCTATTGTTTCCAAAGGAAACCCTAAGTACCACAAATTACCACACTTTTAACATACTGACGAGTTGATGGCCTGATGCTTTTACAAGCTCAGAGGCAGACTGACAGAAGTCAGAGTAGTTTAGAGGAACACTTAAAATATAGCATTTTACATTTGGCAAGAATCACTGCAGTGAAAAAATGACAAGGTGACTTTTGAGTTCTTTAAGTTTGGCATGAAAGTAGAGAACTAAAAACGAATTTAACTGACAATGCTCCACATCAACTATGAAGCGGAAAGATAGGACAACAATAGGCAGTGCAGCATGTGCTTCTTTCTAATGAGTGATTATATTCTTCCCAGGTTTGTCACTTGATCCTATTATTTTAGAGAGGCCCAATTTTAAATGGGCTAAACTGCAAATATAACATTTATGAGCAGTACAGTGGATTTTGTTATATGTTGGTTTGAAGTCTTCTGAAACATCAAAAAAATGTAGCAACAAAATTTTGATATAATGTGCTAATTTTTACAAAAACAGAACGTGGCAACATAAAAGTGTTATCATAGAATTACAAAATATTAGGGTTTGAAGAGGGCAGAGGGCCATCAGGTCCAACCTCCTGCTCAGTGAAGGATGCCAAGTTAAACCACCCACCTCAGATGGCTGTCCACTGTGATTTTGAATGCCTGTAGTCTGGGAGAGCCCACAACCTCCCAAGATCACCTTGAATATTTTTTCTGTCTTTCAGGGTAGTAGCTCTCCCACCCAGTTTTCTGTCATCTGCAAATCTAATAATTGTTCCCTATACGTCTTCATCTGAATCATTAATAAAGATGTTGAAGAGTACTGGGCCCATGACTGAACCCTTAAGCACCCCACTTGTTGAGAAGGTGCCATTGATGAGCACTCTTTGAGTCCACTTATGTAGCCAACTGTATACCCACCTGAACATTGTTCTATCTAGCCCACTTTCATCTAGTTTGCTGATCACAATATCATGTGGTACTTGGAAAAAAGCTTTGCTAAAGTCAAGGCAAAGTCCATCAGGGAGCTTACCCAATCAAAAAACGAAATCAGGTTGGTCTGGCAGGATTTCTTCTTGAGAAATCCATGTTGGCTTCTAGTAATCACTGCATTGTTTTCAGCATGTTTGCAGACTGACTGCTCTGTAATATGCACTAAAACTTTGCCAAGGACTGATGTCAGTTCTTCTTTTTTCTCTTTTCCTGAAGATAGGGACAACGTTAACCCCTTTCCAGTCACCTGGCGCTTCCCCTGTCCTCCATGATTTCTCAAAAAGAGAAAACAGTGGTTCTGAGAATTCTCCCACTAGCTCTTTTATGACTGTTGAATGGAGTTCATTGGGCCCTGGAGATATACACATATTCAACCCAATTAGATGATTCTTGACCATTCGCCCATCAATTCTGAGCCGTCATCCTGCTCCTTCAGCTTGTACTTCCCTTCATAGATCTTCTTTTGGGAGAAGACTGAGCCAAAGAAGGAACTGAGCACTTCTGCCTTTTCTTTGTCCTCTGTTATCATTTTGCCAACCACATTGGGTAGTGCACCTCCCATTTCTCTCCTCTGTCTTTTACTTTGACATATGTGAAGAAGGCTATTTTTTGTTGCTTTTATCATCCCTCACTAACTTCAATTCATTCCTAGTGTTAGCCTTCCTGGCGCTGTCCTTGTAATTCTGTGATACCTGCCTATATACTTCCTTTATAGCCTGGCCTTCCTTCAACTTCCTGTATGTGTCCTTTTTTGTTTTCAAATCATCTCTAAACTTTTTGTGAAACCACATGGGCTTCTTCTGTTGTCTTCTTTCATGCTTTCATGGTGCATATATAAAGCAGGATAAATTCAAGATGATTGAAATTGAAGGAGAGAGCACAGGTGAAGAAATTAAAACACAGCAGGTATGAAAAAGGTAAAAACAAAATATGCTTTTAAAAAATTGATTACAACTTCAAAGCTTTAATTCTTTTGCATTTCTTTTCCCTGACCCATGACACAACTTTTTAATCTTGTTTTTAATTTTCTCCAGCATTAAAAGCTAGATGTATTTGCCCAGAAACACTGCTTCAGAGAAGACTGAAAAACAGTATAGAGAAAACTTTAAAAACAAAGTTTCCCCACTCCAAGAAAAAAGTGTGCTTGCTTGGCTACATTAAACAATATATATGAAATCTTACATATAACAAAACACATTGCATTCCATATAATTTGAAACAGTACCACATACATCAGTATTTATTCTTTGTAGTACCTAATTGTACATGACTAAGTTCACTCTTAGTCATATTGAATTCTGGAGTATTGTATTGTAAGAACACAAGTTTACTTACATACCATGGCTTGTTAACAGCAAACAACTCAGTTGTTATCAGGTTATAAACTCTGGGTTGTTTATCCATGAGCTGTTGTTACATGTGAACTCAGAATGATGGCTTGCTTTGCCAAGCTATAGCGGTGGGAGACAAGAGTGTCTCCTCTTCCACAAAAATCACCCACTTTTTGTGCTAGTGCTACAGTGCTGCAAAGGTATTTGGGATACAGGAAGAAAATGTAAAGATCAGGAAAAAACAACAAACCAGGTATTGGAAAAATAAAGCATGGTTTCTTTGATTATCTAGCAGGCATAACCTGATAACCTGAAATAAAGCTGGGTTAAAAATACAAATAGTAATATGAACAAATACAGCAGAATTTACCCCCATCTTAATATTCTACTTTTATCTAATATAGTAGTAAAATATGCTAAATAAATGTTAAGTATTGCAAAAATTCATTATTCAGGAGCACAGTGGGGCCGAATGGTTGAATATATACTGGGTAAAGCGGCTTTTCTCTTTACAGAAGAAACAGTTTAAAAAAAAACCCTTTTAAAAGTACTTTGTCATATACTGACAGCCAGTTAAAATGTTACCCCAACATATGAAGGCTGATAAAATAACCTTTTGCATGGAGGTCCTCTTTCCAGCTGCAGATAATATTTACAAGCACTTTACTTATATGTTGATCCAATCCTGTATCAAGTTTCTGTGCCAGGCTGGCTGTTGCACAGGATGTGCTGGTATAGAAAGAACCTTTCTAAATGGTATGTTATATGGAATAAGAGCTTCCAAATAGTACATACAAAAACAGTTGTACTGGCTTTGAGGAACAGGAAGGGTAGTATCATTTGCAAAGTAGTGAATGTCCTATGTTAAGCTGACAACTAGAAGCAGAATGTAGAAAAGAAGTAAAAGAAAAAAGCTGAATGCTATTCACAATAAATCCTAACAAATTCAAATATCTGATTCCGTATGTCTATGTTACATATCTATCCACTTCTGTGGAGTCTCAACCACCTTCCATCCAGGCATTGACCAGGCTGTGACTGGCTTGTGATTACTTAACTCCTGTTTCTTGGATGTCTATGTTAATAACTACTCAGGGAGGTCAAACTATGTATTGGGTTACATTATATATGCCAGGTAATCATGGAGAACAATGCAATCCTGTAAATGTTTACTCAGAAGTCAGTCCCTCTAAATTCAGTGTATGCACTGAATGCTACTAACTGTAACATGTGTACACAAAAACATAAGAAAATTCATGATGGATCAGACCATGGTCCATCTAGTCCAGTACTCCGTACATACAGCTCAGGCAGGTTGGATATAAGCCCCCTGCATGTATACAGCCTAATCCAGAAATGGGACACAAAATGCAGGGTCACTTGCACAGTGCTATTTAGGAATTCATCCTGCATTCTATATAGAGAAATGTCATTCTCTATTCTGAGTGTTCACCTTTGTTTGCCCCATATAAATCTGGGCCCAAATGGAAACTATTTTGGACTCACTTTCCTATATCTCCTAAATAAACTGTTTCAGAAGCAAATTGCATAGGTATGTGGGGCTTGCTGCAAGCACTCTAATGAACATTTGTACATTTCTGATAACTGGAACAGTGTTCCTACTATGTAATCACAGAATGAAAATTGCTAGAACTAAAGGTAGCTATAGAATTTGCAAATTTATGGCTGTCATTAAAATTATGCTGGAGGTGGAAGAACCCATTGACTACCAGATTGTCTTGATATAGTAGACTTAACATCTGAGGACACTTTAAAAGAACGATCTATACTAGGGCCAGACAATAGTACAAGGAACAAACTGATTCAGAAATAAAGCCAACAAGCAATCTCACAGTGGAAGGGTATGGAGCCACTAAATCAGTGCCACAATGCATGTCATGAAGAAATAAGAACAAAAGTTAAAGAGAGGCTTCATGCATTGTGAGTTCATCTGAAAAGTGCCAGCTATTGTGTGGAGAACAAAACATTACTGTAACAAAGAAATGGCAGCCAGACTCCAACTCATTTTGCATATGCATCTGAAGTGGGCAAAACTTAATTTAGAACCATTACAGAAGAAATGCTACTTTGCCCATGGAAATGTATACCAAATATTCATACAAGCATCCATTTTTTCAATCTTCCTGAAACCATTTTTCACTTACCACAAGGCTATTTTTTTCTGGTTACTTATGTCTCATCAAACCTATACAATTAGGTTATGTGATAGCTCTAATATACATCATGATTTCAAAGCAATACAAATCTGGTCAGCCTCAAGGTTTTACCATGAAGTATGTGATAACCCAAATTATCAAGAAAGTTTAATGAAAACAAATAAAAAGCAAATGTAAAGCAAGTAATTAAAATAGAATTAGATTTAAAATCCCTAACACCTTTACACAAAGAACTTCTTTTCCCAAGGTAATTGTTAACATTTTGCTTGTTTGATACAGTTGAAAAATGCATTATGTGGAGCAGAGCATGATGATGTGAAACTGTTCATAAATTATTAGTTGAAATATGGACTTACCAATGAAATAGGCCAGCAATATGGCAAGCAAGATTGCAGCAGCAATAGCTGATAAAGCAGCACATTTCCAGCTACAGTACTTGGAGGGCTTTTTCAGCTTGAATGCATTTCTGGAGAAAGTATTTCTAGGTAACAGTCTGGGAGGTGGTGTGTAAACTGTTCCTGAGGTCAAAGGGTATCCAGGGGAAGAACTACTGAACAGAGGAGTTGTTCCAGAAGATGTCTTGAACAAAAAATGCCTGAAATGCAGACAAATTGACTGTTGTTAACCAACACATGACAATAGAGTAACTCAGCTGTTTGGGATGTAAAATTAGCTAGCAATAAAAATGAAGAGAAAAGGAAGCTTCATTTTGCTCATGATGCTTAGCTTTAACTATGAGATGAAGTATGACAGTGCTTTGAAAGGAATATAGAAAATTGCAAAAAAAAATCAGTTATTTCAAATCCGATTCTCATGCTGGAGGGTTAAAGCTGGATACTCTTATAAAATCATCTTCTTCTTCTTCTTCCCTCTATATTACTAAATGCCAACCTAAACAGAAAGATCTTTATCTGGAATATATTCAGGCTTAAGGTCTGGCAAACTAAAAGAGGAAGAGAGTGACAAATACACAACAACAGCTAGAACATATAATCTAGATGCTATTGAAAATCAATTTTGCTGTACAAATGGTAATGTTAGGAAGCTGTTCCCAGTTACTGTTTGGGCTTCCCATGGGACAACGGGAAGTCTGACAGTTTCTAAACACAGTTCTGAATATTAGAAAATAACATCTGTAATTACCCCCAGAGAGCTAATGGAAACCTGATGATGATGATGATAGCTCAGCCTCTGAAAAATCAGTGTAATGGATTATCAAAGATCCATCCAATCAAGAAACTGAATATTCACCATTTACAGGGCCTGAACATGTGTGTTTAATTGAGTAAAGCTCAAAACAACAAAAAGTATAATTAGGGAGAACATGTCACAACTATGTTTAAAGAGGAAACTGGTGAGAATTTATTGTTGACACAGTGAGGAGTCTATTAGCAACCTAAGAAAAGTTTAAATAAAGTACATGTTAACAGGTGTATCCACATCCCCCAGATTACAGAAACTCTCTTCTTCTTTTTCTTCTTTTCTTTGGCCTTACTGACAATCTCCAACCATAACACATGGAAAATATTTTTGCTTAGTAAGCTAACCTAAGGATGTTCTAAATGGAAAAATACATTAAATTTAGCTTTATTTTTTTAAAAGGCAGCATTGTTGTCTCTACCTCTACATGATAACACCACCTAAGGCTTCAGACTACTCAATTAATACTACAAACGCACCATCAATTTATTTGCACTGGATGCTCCAAAGCCCCTTTTTGCTAGTTAAACTATTTCAAAAATTTGTGCTGGTCAAATACAATGCGACAGCAGCCTTCCTCCCTCTCAAATCATATTAGCACAGAAATAATCCTTGCAGTTGCTGAAGTATTCCAGCAGCATAACTATTATGTTGGTCATGCCAGTGCTGGGAAAACTTGTAAACAGGTGGGAGTGTGGCAGAAAAGAGTGGAAATTAGTTGGATTCCCATTCTTCCCTAGGGGTCTATTCTATTCATCACAATGGTAGTGCCTGCAACATTTTAAATTGAAATCATTGACACATTCAGACTAAAAACTGTACCTTTATCCCATTTACTCCAATATCTCTACAACGGTGCATGGGACACCTACCTCTGCCTATCAACAGGTGTTTCCAAGTCTCAGGAAGGCACTCGAGATCTCATATATTTATTATTTATTTATTTAAAACATTTCTATGCCACCCCCATCACAACAAAGCCTCGGGGCGGCTCACAACAATATAGCAGGGCTGGCCAGACTTGCTCAATGGAAAAGCCACATATGGTAAATGTCAGATGCTTGGGAGCTGCAAGTGGGGCCCTGCAGGCACTGCCCATGGGTAGTGAGCCATACGTGGGCACCGGTGATTACTCCCACGCAGTGAGATGTGAACCACAGCATAAACTCAAAAAGCCACATCCAGCTCCTGAGCCTCAGTTTAGCCACCTCTATCCTATACCAAGCCATTCAGTACAAGTGGCATCATTCCTCTTTTATGTTTGGAAAATTAGGAATACACCTGGATTCATGCATGCAGACTCATGGATGGACTATAGTTCATGCTTTCCATGCAAATGGTCCCAGGTTCAATCCCATTTAGAAGAAAAGGATGGCAGTGATCTGGAAGGCCTGGGAAGCTCTGTCAGTTGGGTTTGGCCATGCTGGGCTAAATGGAGAAATAGTAGATTGCTGCGAACAAGTTTCCTAGGCCCCTATTAATAAAAACCAGAGACACTTCATACTTAAAAAGAATTTCCTTCCAACTTGCCAAGCTCAGGATAGTTTTTAAAGTATAATCTCCAAAGTGCACAGAACTTTGCAGTATTCCCTGCATAGTCACCTATCTATCTATAGAATATGTGTTTATTAATTACTGGAGTTAAATACAGTAACACGTAATTGTTGTTCTAATTGATACTGAAGTCAAATGAATACTCTGGAATTACTAATTAGTACCAGTACTTAAAAAACAAAACTCCTGCTGTAAATGCAATCAGGTTGTTCCCAGCTAGCAATGGGTCGCATTGAGAGCTGTCTACCTGTCATTGGAGCACCCTCCATCATATTCTCTCTCATGGCTACAGCCATACGCAGTCCCCCAAATTTGTTGTGAAATGCCGAGGTCCCTCTAGAGTAGAAAAAGGGCACTGAGACAAAAGAGGAAGCACACATTCTGTTGTATAAGCAAAGCTCACAACATGTTAGAGCTCAACTAACTGATGCAATTATGCTTGGAAAAGTATTAACTTTGGGAGAAATTTCTATTAGTTACTCCTGCATTTTAGTTAGCATTACTTATCAGTCTACCTGGAGAATACCAAGTGTGAGAGAATGTAGTATCACAGGATCTATTAAACTGTATGTCCAGGATCCATAAATGCAACTAGACCATGTTATTACTTTTTATTGCAGTGACAGCCCGGTTTTCAGGCATGGTGAAAGGTCCTGCTTCAGGTGTCAAATTTGGAGATTATGTTAAAGGTCAACAAGTTGTCCATTATATTTATTCAACTTTAGAAAATTTAGATTTCCTCCTTCAACATCATTTTAGGTGGCTTCTGAATAGGGCAATTTTTTTTTAAACTGTGGACAGGGATTTTTTAAAGGGCCTATAATGACACATGGCATGTTTGCACCTCCAACTGAAAGTGAGGACTGCTGGAAGGCATCCTTTGTTTATATTCTTCAGAGATAAGTAAAACAAACAAACAACCCTTAAATCAATTTCAGTTTCCAATTCAGTATATTTATATTTATCAAAGCAAAAACAAGATAGCAACTTTCAGCAAGCTAAGACTTAGTTACAAAGCAATCCTTCAGCCCTAGAATGCTATGGTTTCCTAACTCTGAGATCAGAAATAATCTCTGAGCTTGGAGCTGGGGATCCATGCTCAGTTCCCTCTCGCCTGCTCACAGCTTGTGCAGAAAAAAACCACACTGGCTACTTCTCTGAGGTTGTATAAGTGACAAAGAGAAGAGGCAAAAAAGACATCTTGATGGGTGGGTACAAGGGCAGACTGGATCCACCAAGTTACAGGGATCTTGGAAGCATTCCAGCATCCTTTCCTGCCTGAGGAATGTCCTCAGCTAGACCATCAAAATTGGCCATCTGGGTGACCTGCAGAGTGGGAGGAGCACAGAAATGAAGATCACATCTGTATTTCTACCATCCTGGATAGGATGTCCATCTCCTTTAGAGCCTGGAGACATCCCTACTGAACTGTATCCTTACACAATGCTAGGGACATCCTGTGGGTGGGGGTAAGAACCTGCAGCTCCACAGTATGGCAAAGCACAGTCTTAACTCTGCCAGTTCCAGAAGGCAAAGGAAGAGTTCAAAGATCAAATGTATTTCAATGGGTACTGGGCACCTCCCAAAGAGGAAAATCCAAACTAACCCAGCAATAACCTGGGAGAAACTGATCATGCATACACCAATGACTTCTGCATGTACCCTCCGAATAGAGGAATAATGTGGGCAAGCAGAAGAGTCAACCTGCTATATGCAGAAATGCAGATCTTTTATGCATAGCCATGGTCTTTCTTCAAAGATATTTCTAGAAAGGTGGGGGCTATGGGGGGTTTATCACATATTCATTTCCAAAAGTCATTCATGGAGAGGCTTGTTCTCAGATCTACCTGATGCAACTGCTTTACAGGAGAACAGGAGGTATGAATAAACTAAAAACAATTAAACTAGCTTTAACTATATTCTTATTAATTGCAAGTTTTAGGAACCCTTTCTCTTAAAAAGCAGTCTATCCATGCATAACAGCAAACATGTCTAAAACGCTTAAGCGCCGCATTACAAACTCCAATTTTATTGGAAAGATGAGGACACGTCTGCTTCCAGATACTAGGCTGCCTCTCACTAGTGTTCAACCTACAATGATGCACCCTTTCCACACATGCCTGCACACTACAAAGCTTGCAGTCTCAAGGACTGTACTATAAATGGTCACAATCAGCACTTGTCCACAATTGTCACAATCAGTACTTTCTGCAGTGAATTTCTTTCTGCCGTTACTGTTTACAATTCTTTCCTGCCCCACACCCTTGCTTTCAACATTTGAACTGCATAAAAAGCCTCCATAGTATTCTCTGCATCGGAAAATATGGACAACAGTTCATAAAAGCTTTTGCTAGAATAAATTGGTTAGTCTTTAAGATGCTACAAGACTAACATGGCTACCCACTGGAACTATAAAGGATGCAATGAACATCTATACTCACAGAAAACATATGAAATAAATTGGTGGCACATAGAAATGATGCTTAGCTGATTGTTCCCTTGAGCTATAGATTAGTTCATACATGCATATTCAGCACTTCTGTGATTTGTTATAGCAATTGATGATGAGGATGCATGAATGATCCATCACAGATAGAACATCACAGACAACTTTCACATCAACCAAAACCACCTCAAATGGAATGTTTTCCCAAATAAGCAGCTCACACATTTAACTCCTAGTCATCAAGTATATGGTATTCAAGAGATTTTACAGATCACCCAGAAACAATAAATAATCAGTCTTAATTTTGGTGCCTCTGAGGGCAGAACCAGTATGTAGCAATTGCACTGACACACATTTTGGCTAAACATTAAGATAAATTTCCACACAGTACAAGCTGTTTAAATGTGGAACAGGCTGACTTGGAGGGTGGTGGGCTTTCCTTCAATAGAGATATTTAAGTAGTGGTTGGTAGTCATCTGTGATGGACACTGTAGCAACATGCTGCACTGTAGATCTTGTATTCAATAGGGGCTTAGATTAGATGACCTCCAAGATCCCTTCCACTTCTATGATTCTAACTCCACAAGCAAAAAGATAAGAAAAATATTGGTATATTGTCTGTCATATTTATGGTATTTACATAAGCCACCTAAAAACATTCTCTATGGAGCTCAAAGAAACTTAAAGCATTAGGATCCTTACCAGCGTTGGAATAGCGATACTTGTTCTTTGGGAATTCAGATTAATCTATTTCTTTTCTCTAAAAAATCAGCATCTATAGCATACAAAATTTAGCACTACAGAAAGACTGGTAATAGAGGATGTCAGATTAGAAGTTGTAATGAAAGACAGGAAACAGGAGTCAATCTGCGTAACAGTACACTTTAAAAAACATAGTATGACTCATGTCTAGAAAGCAAGAAGCACATATGGGAGCTAACAGCAGTTTTGTACTCTCTCTATTCTCTAAGACAGCAGCCTCATGGAAATGAAGCAGGATTGATATCTTGGCTATTTTACCAAAGTTCTGGCTAATGATATAGTAGCCACACTCTGCTTTGCCAAACGCTATGACGTAATATGGAAGCTGTTTGCAATTGTGATGGTTTGTTTGTTTGAAGATCAGTGGGTCAAAACCATAATCAGAACAAAAGGCAAAAAGAGCACAGCCTTCTAAGTTTACAAGACATAGGAAAGGAAGCAATGTTACTATTCCCTTTGGAGCATGTTAGCAAAATCTGATTTCAGTGAAGAAAATGTCCCTTAAATACACTCGTATTCCTATCTTTCTGTTATTGCTGAACTCTTTGTCCAGAAATAACTTTACAGTGCTGACCTGATATAAAACGTATAGGCCTCTGGCTCCTGGTTTACCTAAGTTTGCAATAAAGTGAAGTGTATTTCATCATCCTCCCTCCTCTGAGGTTTTTTAGTTAGCCACAGTTTAGCATTACACACAGATTATATGCAGGAAGTAAACCTACTTTAAGTTGTAATTTCAAACACTAGTATTGAGGGATTCCATGTACTTTTGGAAATTAAAATGCCATTTGGAAGGTGTGGCTTCATATATAATTTCCCCATTGGCTGACACTAAGTTAGCAAGTGACATTAATCTCAGTTCCATGACTTGGGTGGTGAGTGGCCCAGAGAAAACTTTAAAAGGTTGTTCAAAAATGGATAGTTGCTTTCTGTATTTTGCTGATGAAAATATCTTTTGGAGTCAAATGCACTACATTGATAATGTTCTGAAAGCCTAAATAAAGTTTAGAACCATGCACCAATCTCTTACTTTGACCCAGATCCTAATTCAGCACTTTGGAAAATGTCCCACTTCTGCTTGGATGGATTCTGAGTTGGTTTGACTAGCCATCAAGCATGTGTTGTTCAGAAACCAATGCTTCACACTGCTCAATGTCTATAATAGATTTTTAAATGTTTTTTCTTGTTCAGAATGGGATGTTATTTACAGGCATAGCAATATCTTAATAGGGACTATGCCTGCCTGAGATTAGGGGGAAAATAAGCACAAGGGTCCTTGTGCTATATACCTTTATTTTGAAGTATCATTTTTTTAAGACAATGGCTGACAACTTTTTAATTGCTTGGGTGAAATGGAAGTAAACTGATGGGAAAGTTCCCTCTTCTGGGCAGATCAAGGATGCTACACCAACTCTTTAGCAAAAGCATCCTTCACATTTTGAAGGTCTCTAAAAGAGGGCAGGCTTACCCCCCAGCTATGTGAACATTCCTTAGGATTAGATGGTGGACCAGCCTGTCATTCATCTTGCACTCACTCTGGTCCAGTTCTGCTCAGACTACATTCAAAACTGATGAAAATCCCAATTAAGTAACTAACCAGTGGAGAAAATGGTGGATATTGGGCAGGTATGAAAGACTATTAAGCATCCTTAAACTATACCACCAACATCCTCTACCTTGGAAAGAAGAAAAATCAACAGAGGAGAGCCACCAGAGAAGCCTAGAGAAGACATTTGTAGCCAGAGATCACAAGACCCTCTGAAAAAGGCAATAGTCAAGTTCCTTCAGGTGACCAGCTCATGACAAGCAGGAGACTTTCAAATCAACTTTTCAATTTCTATGCAGCTATTGCTCTTCCAAATTAATCAGAAAAACAATAGTTCCATAAGTGGGCAAACCCTGCACCATGCTTTTGTAGAGAGATAGAGGACAGGGAAGCACACATGAAGCCTTGCAGACTTTGCACTAGTCAGTGCCAGAAATACCAGGCCAGCCTGGCCAATGGTCTGCACAGTGCATTGCAGTCTCATATGTTCCTAAACATGAATGTGTTTGAGCATGACCAAAAGTGGCTGAAAGCCTGGCAGAAAGCTATGGGAAATATGCCAAGTAGTCTAAGTCCCTATGATCCAACTGGAGTGGGGGTTTCATCACAGCTTGAGGGAGGCTCTAAGTGCAGCTGAATGACATTGTATCAGCCAGGTACAAAAAGTTCAACAAATACAGTTACAAGCAGTAGGGAAACTTTCAAAAACACAGCCTCATCAAAGATTAAAACGCAAAACAAGAAGTTAACTGATCTCTAGAAACTTCATCACATACAGTTCAGTGACTAGAGGAAGCGTGATGTGTGCTATTTTTCCTGCCCAAGGACATGTGGATGCATGAAATAAAAGGTAATGAGTAAAAACTGTACACAAGTCTACCATGCTGCACCTATTTAGACTGGGAGGTCAACACTGGCAATAGATACCCAATATGTATGGTAAAGCAGACATGCTATAATTGTGTAAGTACATGACAAAAGACCTTCGCCTATAAAAAGAACTGGAGAAGGAGAGATTTTCTCCAGTACTGTCAAAGAAAAAAAATGTCATGTGTGAAGTTTGAGTTCAAGAATTAAAGTATGCATCAGGAGATTCAAATTATATTTCAAGTGCATGTCTCCAGACAGATAAACATATGCACAGATATGCTGTAAGTAGGAACATATGGACAATCATCTCCGTTGTCCACACAAGCATATGGTCATGGGCACAGATAGACACAACTTGCTGTTTCAGTGGGTTTGCTGGCCTGCAGCATATAATCAATATTCAAGTCAGTGTTCATGGTTTAGTAGCCAAGGAAATGCCATTAGGCAGGGAAATGTTCATTTACAATCCACACATAAATATAATCATGGCACTTAATATCTACTGAAGCACAATCGGATGCCTTCCAGGATTAACCAGGTTTTTAGTAAAATGTTATCTAAAATCTTGGGTACTGGCCCTCCAATGTTTCTAATTTTGTAGATGCTGGTAACTAGGCCTAGAGGCAGTGGTTTTTGTGTCAGGTTTTTTTTTTTTTTTTTTGCAATTGCTAAGTCAGACTGTCATATGTGGTGCAGGATCCAGAATAGCTTGTCACTGCCACCTTCCATATCATAACCCAGACACAGCTGGACATGCAAAGCACAGTGTTTGAAAGTTGCTTGACAGGAAAGTAGCATGTTAGACAAAAAGGCAGGGGCAGCCTTTAGGCTCCTTGTTCTTTCAAAGCATCAAGCAGAACCTAGAGGGACATATGTGTACTAAGAAAAAAAATCTTAAAACAGGCAGAGGAGCAATACATCGCTATGGTAGTATCACATGGTTGCTTTAGTGGCAACACTTTTGCAAGAACTGCTGTTTTCCTTGTGATATCAGAATTGCCAGCACTTACCTTCTGCATCATTCTTTCCTAGGTCTATAGGGGAATGGTTTTCACACCTAGCCTCTCAAAGATCAAAAAGTTTGGTTTTGTGTCAAGAAAGACACATATAGATTGTCACACAGCAGGGCTAGTGAACTCTGCAAAGACAGGCACTGCCTTTTCTATATTATACCACAGCACACATGCTTACATTGCATTGTTTGTGTGGGCACTAGTACCTGATAGTGAACAGCAAATATTACACATGACTAGCTAGTCCTATACGTGGGTTGCACTGTGAATCATGCTGCCATTTGCCTGCATTTATATGTATATTGGGAACATGGTAGCCTTGACTCTAGAATTAGCTTATGGGAAAGAATCTAGATCTATTATCTGCTATAGCACACATGCTACTTCTGCGGGGTGATGAAACAGCCTGCTGCAAAATTAACACATTCCACAGCTCGTGTAAATGAATGCTACACAGACATGCACGCGCGCACACACACACACACATGCACATGCCTATCCTGAAAATTATTGAAGTGAATTCAATGAGCCAACAAGCATGCATGCATGCCCTGCATTGAGGAACAGAATTGTGTCACTGTGTGGTTTAGGCACAAAAATAGTATTGCCAGCATGCCGCCATTTGCCTGCATTCATATGCATATTTGGGACATGATAGCCTTGACTCTAGAATTAGCTTATGGGAAAGAATCTAGATCTATTGTCTGCTATAGCAAACATGCTGCTTCTGCGGGGTAATGAAACAGCATGCTGCAAAATTAACACATCCCGCAGCTCATGTAAATGAATGCCACACACACACACACAAACACACCTATCTTGAAAATTATTGTAGAAGTGAATTCAATGAGCCAACAAGCATGCATGCATGCCCTACACTGAGGAGCAGAATTGTGTCACTGCGTGTTTTAGGCACAAAATAATATTAAGCTTCAGACAGTTTTCCTTCAGTGCAAGCTGAACTTTTATACCTGAAAAACTCTCTCAATCTCTCTCTCTTTTTTTAATGAGCCGCCAGACTACTCCAGAAACCATGGTGCTCTGTGGACCTCATTTGATGCTCCAACATACTATATGTTTGTTATTAACAGTATTAATAATATTAATAATATGTTGTCTTTCAGTGGAGGCTTTTTAAATACAAATATGAAAGTGTAGTGTAAATTAATGAATTGCCTTATAAGCTCCCCTGAGAAAAGGTGTATGCTTGCTTATATTTCCAGAAAGACATGCCTGTCCTGGCTGTTAAGAATTCCCAGTCAGTAAGCTAAGCCATCCATCTCTTACATTCAAAAGCATATAGGCAAATGCCACATGAAAGCCAAGAGAAGGCCAGTTAACCCAGATGTCTTCTCTCTACCCACCCCATACTAAAAACTGACCAAACACGCACACAAACGCCCCCAGAGTTAATGTCTCAAGTGGCAGAACGTGAGTGGAAGAATACTTATACACAAAGACTGTACATATTTCTATCAAAATGGCAATGCCCAACTGGTCAGCTGTCACCATCATACTGTTCATGTACCAGGGATAGGACTCAACAAAAAAAAAAAAAAAAAGATTGGGCCCATTCACTAATCAAATATCCTCAAGTAATAGACAAATGTTTCTAAATCATGGAGAGCACGATCCTATGATGCAATGACTGCAGGATGGCTCTGAAGATTGGCATCAGGCAAGGTTGGCAACAGTCAAGGTTTTTGGCTTTCAACCTGGAACACCAAGATGAGGAATAGATTTTTTTTAAGGAGATTAATATGGAAGTAGCAGAAACTATTTAAATATGTGTCGGGTCTTTATCTAATGCTGTCATGCTGCTAGTGCAATTTTTCAGCTTCTTGCAGAAATCTTTTTCTGAATTCCTCAGTGAAGTAATCAGCCACTTCTAACGCAGTGACTGTGTTCAAAGTTGAGTGTTACGAGAATGAAATTAGGGCCATTCCACCAACCCTGCAGACCAATTCCAAAAAGATTCCCCATCCCTCAACTGTCAATTCTAGTATGCTGTAGTGGACCATTCTGTTAGACTTAATGGATGAATTCACCTGTTGTGATGATGCACCCTGCAAATAAACTAAACAGGGTGGGCTATTCTCTGACACCCATTCCAGCTAACCTTGGCTTTTCACCCCTTTTTCCTCCTTGATACTCTTGCAGGTATCCCAAGGGACATCACAGCAGAATCCAACTTACTTTCCCACCTCACCACAATTGCAGGAGCTTTTGTGTTCATCAAGGCTTTATTGCCCTGTTTTACTTCCTCCTCCCAGAGATTGTGTCATGGACTCTCATTTGAAAGCCCTTTCATAGTGCCCAAGTGACACATGGATGGGGTTGGCACAGGTTTATTACCCCTTTTAAAAAGTGCAAGAAATCTGCATAGTTCTTTATGACTTTTTTGTTTTGTTTTATAGTTTTAAATGGACTTGGATGGATCCAAAGGGGCAAGCCTCATGTGGGTAATGTCTGTTGCCAAAGTATGGCACCTACTGTGGGCACTAACCCAGAGGGGCTCCAACCACTTTATTTTTCATTTTGGCTTCTCTTGATAGTTACCAAAAGATGACCTATTAAGAAAAACCAAAGCCACAAGTGATCTTTACTCCTGAAAAGTGGTTGGTCACTAGAACACCCACTTTGTAGGAAAATCCTGAATTTCTGAATCTGGCTCTTTGTAGGGTTTTGCATTTTTCCTCCTCTTCCTGATATTCTGGGTGCTCATGGGGTTAACTACTACCCTTTATGGGAAAACAGTGTTTTGATAGGGTTCCTTTTACCTGTTATTTTTGACAGGGCTATGTATTTTTTTTTTTGAAAAGGATAAATCCATTCAGAGCCATGATACCACTTGGGCATTTGTGAGGCAGCTGGCTCTGGTGGCAGCCTGGACTAGCTCGGCAAGAGCAGCAAGGGAATTCTGTTGCTTTTGCAAAGTGCCTCACTACTAACTTATCAGCCTGATGCTGGAGTTGGTTGCTCAGGTGCAGACATTATGACAACCCATGCATTACTAGGGGATAGCATGTTGTCGTGAACATGTGACCCTGAGGGAATCAGTCCCAGCTTGTCACTCATGATGGATTTGTCTTGTCATGTGAGCCCACTCAATATTTTCCCTCTTTCTTCTTTGCACCACACACACACACACACACACACACACACACACACACACACGCATAGTGTCTTTTTAGATTGCTAGCTTGAGGGAAGAGAAGGCCTTGGCAGTTATAGGTGGCATATAAATGTGTGTATAAATAAATAAATATTTGTATGCCACTTTGGAAGCTTTTTATGCCAAGAAGCAGAAAATGCTCTAAAGAAAAGTTTGTGCCACTGGAAGTTCCCTGAAAACCTAGAGATTTCTATCTGCCAATTGTCTGAAATTCACTGAAGAAAGGAACAAATATTTTATTTAAAAAATATGCAAAGTATAGTTGGCTGAGAAATAAAAGGAACAATATTCTTGCAGTGTTCAAGAATAACCTAATTTCTCTTGCTATTTCACTTTGTCAGTTTCTTCAGACTAAAGCATTGCTAATTACAGTAAGGCAGACTTAATTCATACCAATATAAATAATGCCAGGCAGACATCAGAGTTGGCATTAGGATATTGTACAATCTTTGACAAATATTCTTTCAAAGAAAACCTGTAATAGGTTTTCGGTTGCCCTAATTTATAAGCCATTATGCTTTTGATTGGCATCTGCAAATGGCCCCATGTATGGCTTCAATAACAAAAAAGCTTAATACACTGAAGGCCACGATGTAAATTTGCACTGTAAAGAATAGTGTCCTCACCATAACTCTCGTGAAAAAACTCCCCAAAACACCAATACCTTTCAACATAAAGCTGTTTCTCTACTCAATGTCAAATTAAGCTATATAAATCTGAATATTTTGTATTAGGCTGCTCAGTGTTTGCCTCAGTAATAAATAGTTGTTTGGATACTTACGAATCAACATGATTCAAGTAGAACATGTGGATCTTTCTGAAAAAGTCAGTTTCAAACTGACAAGGAAATAATAAAAGCAAAAGTGCTGTATCTAATGAGGAGACTGTAAAATGGCAAACTATTCAAGAAGTGGAACAGTATCTCAATGACATACTCACCCAGTTCCAGTTAAGGTATACCTATTCTCCCATGGAAAACACTAACATAGCCCTCAAGGGTTTGCAAAGCAAAACCAAATGCTACATGATTAAGGAGAAGATTTATTTAGTTATCATTTTATGTTAGCTAGGGGAAAGCATATACTTCATTACTGACATAGTTCTTAAGAGTTTGCAACACCTAACTCTACATGTCTGGGGAGAAGTTATATACAATTGCATCATTTTGTGTTAACCAGGAGAAAATGAGTGCAGAATATAATCAAAAGAGAAAACTCTTCTTCCCAATAGATGTACAATATAGATCATAAATGTCTAGTAAGGAGTCCCAATATTGAGATTAATAAGCTGCCACATTTCAAGGAAGACTAAGAAAACTGCAAAATTAAAGTGCAGTGCAACGTGAAAAGTCTGTGGCCAACTGGGAACAGAATGTCAATGCATTAAGGTAAAGTCATAAAACAAGGCTTCAGGTGAAAGGCTTCAGTTGTTTCTCTGCTTCTGCTAATAAAAATGCATAGATGTATAGCTGCGGAAGGAGACTAATTATAGATAAATTCTAAAAGATATGGATATATTAGAAACACCTGTCATAAATTCAATGTAATATACAAGAAATCAAGAAGGTTTAAAGTTGTTTAAAGGTTAGCATTTTCCTTAAAGTGTCTTAAAATTTCATAAAGTCATGTTATCTTTTTTATTTATAGAAGACAGACAGTAAAGCAATCTTGGAATAACTTTCCAACTATCTTAGAAGACTGCACTGCATGGAAAGAAATTTTCCCCACATTACTTTATGGGAAAGTTTCATACTGCCTTAAAACTTACAGCAGACATATCATCTTTTCATGCCCACCAGGTATCCCATTCCATCTAAAAATAATGCCACTAGCAAAACAGTTTTGGTTACTAGGTATTTCATAACTAAAAATAGTAAAAAGAAGGCTTCATAGCTTGTCACTCAACTGATATGAAAAATTAGTAGGTACAAAAAGAAGAATGGAATTGAAAATTAAGTTAGGTCACACATCAAAAGGCAATGTTTCTGACAACTTAATGAATGCGTATTGCTTCTGTGCTAATTGGCTTCCTCATTCACTTCAACAGAGAACAGATTTTGCATACATGACCACTTACACAAAGATTTTTTTTTCCTTTGCACGTAGGGAAGCTTCATAAGTTAACTATAGATTCGCTACCTCCAAAGAAGCAGTGGATTTGGGCAAAATAGCATCATTCACTAATTAAGTAAATGAATATTTTCCTTGACTGCCAACATCTCTAGACTGTTATCATGTATGAAGATGAACTACATGGACATCTAACGTGTGTGTTGGGAGGATACAGAATGGGTTCACATGGTAAAATGGGGCTAAGCTGATTAATCAGAAGGTCAGAACACATGATTCCAGGGTGTTTTTTTCCTTCCCAAATTCTGCTACTGGATTCTTATTGCAACAATAATGTCATTAATTGCTGGATGGAGTAATTATAGCTGTTGAGCTGGTTACTAATGATATACATCTCTAAAATTAAAAAATGCAAACACTCTATCATGAAAAGTAAAAATGTGGCAAATGCCTCAAAGAAAAGGTATTTTGCAGATGGGGAAATTAATTTTGAAGCTAAGTTCAGCACAACACATACATCCAGCAGTTATATGTCCACAGACAGTGGGCTAAAAGTCAAGTTTGTTCTGAAATAGTTGGATGCTTTATAGCCTTTTGCAATCTAATTTTAGAAAATGGTAACACTGAGCAACAGGCAGGTTCAGTGCGTCTAAATGGGATCAGAATTTCCATCAATGCAGTTCTCAGCAATAAGTGCCAGATACACTATACTATCCAAGATTAAGCCACAAATTGTAGCTGACTTATTCTCAAGAAAATTGGCAGCAAAGAACAAGACCTGGGCAGCTGGCCAAAGCATCTTTATACCTTCTATAGTCAAAGAAATATGCTCTGGGGAACTGAGTAGCAGAGCCTACATTCACTTACAGTCACCGTAGCTCACTATGGCTTCAGCCACAGTCAGTTGTGGCATGTCATTTCAAATTTTAAAACCCTGGCAGGGAACTGGCATGGTTTGTCATGTCATCCAAGTAAGCACAGGTAATTGACGGTTAAAGAACCCTCAAATAACCATACAACAAATTATGAATAATTTGCGGTGGTTTAACTTTCAAATAATCCTTGCTGCTGTAGGACATTCTTGGCTGGCTGACATTAAACCTGAGTAGGCTGATCACGTCCTGAAGTGTTTTCAGTGTAACCAGAGCGCCACATGGCCAGGGATTAAGAGGAATCCCTCCCCAGAGCTCACAGCCCAACCTCCAGCTAGCCCCGCCTCCCAGGGAACGGAACAAACTACCTGAATTCAAATGTGCCAATCAGCACTTGTAGCAGGAATTTCAATCCAATAGCAACTGTCATTGCTGCCTGGTCAAGACGGGTATAAAAGAGTGCTCTGCCATGCACTGAGGGACGATTGCCCTTTCATTGTGATTGCACTTCATTCTTGACAATAAAAATGCAGTTTTTTTCCTCTCTCTCCTGTCAAGTTTAATAGCACACCAGGGCCAGACCCATTGAGTCCTTCACTGCCAAGGTTTGGATGACAGAACAAAGCATGATAACTTCTTACCTGGGCTTTAATATTCAAAATGGCTGCCAGAACACATCACAACTCTTGTGGCTTAAATAAGCCATGAACGTCTGTGGTGACTGTGTGAACCCAATCACTATCTGTGGTTGACTCTGGCTTTTGATAGCTTTGCTTTTCTTCTGGCCCACATATTCACCCTCTCCCAAGTTCTTAGCTGACCATATAGGCCAATTGTCTATAGGAAACCAGCAAAATGTTCAAACAGAAGCTATTTCTGGTTTGGGGTTCTTTTTTTTTTTTTTTTTTTTAAGTAAGCTTGTACCTTGCAGAAAGAAAACAACAATAACCACCCTATTCTTTCACTCCTGATGTTATTCTTAAAAACTTCATTTATAGTATTCAAATATATTAAAGTTACAAATAAAGGAAAAACTGCAAGTTCATGGGCAAGTCTTGCAAGAAACACTGCCTAGAATAAAAGTAGAGGTGCATGAGATTTAGCTTTGGTTAAAATAGGCATGCATGCTCTGCTCGAAGCTAACAATTTGGTCAACTTGTATCGACCAAAAATATTTGCAAATGGTAAGCACATGGCCTCTTTGTCCTGTTCCAGATTTCCTGTTCAATTTACACCATTTTCTCAACCTGCACAAATTTCCTCAGTAGACTGAATCAGTTCCACTTTAATCTTTGGAAGAAATTTATACAAATTTGAGGAGACTGACAGTATTCTCCAAGTAAAACCTTGTCAAAGAATCATTGCAAGAGTGCCAAATTTTCAGGTCTTAGTTCTTTGTAAGTCCTAATTAGCTGCCCTTTATTCATTAGATTGCATGTTTGCTCATGTGAATACTTGCTTAGGCTTCTGCCAGGGCAAACACATGCCATTCAGGTAAATAGCTGCCACGTCAAAAGTGTTTCACAACATAGTTTCATTCCAATCTACTAAAACAGGGCATGTATGGGGAGCTAGCAGGGAAAAAAAACCATGTATACTGCTAAGGATGCAAGCAGTGATTAAGAGCAGTATGTGGGATAGAAGGTAGACAGAATGGCAAGGATCTTGGCAGAAGATTCAGTTGAATATGGATACATATAAATCAGATACTTATGAACATTCTAAATGTACTATGAATATCAATTTTCTCTGAATTGATAAATGAAAACTAAACCTTAATAAAGCAAGAACAAAGGCAAAATGCAAAAATAATTGAAAACATTTACATATAGTACACTTTAGACATTTCTTCCCTTTCTGTCACCAGTTAGCAACCACAGTACCAGTTAACAACCAAAAAAAAAAAAAAAAAAAAAAGATCTGTTTGCCCTACAGGCATCAGACTGACAGTGTATACAAGAGGGATTTAAGTGAGTCTGCATGTTGGATGAAATATAAATTAAAATTATTGTTCTGTCAGTCTTGAATCAGGCACTGTTTCTCAAGGTCTCCCAAAACGCTTAATTTCAAATTAGTCTGTTTATTACTTCAGGAAGGCCAAATGCATAATTTATCAGGAATACTTAGCCAATATACCCTTATAACACCCTCTTGTGTTTTCAAATGAAATATGTGACTTACATTCTATTTGTGAGGTACACAAAACTTGTCTGATGAATAAATGGATATTCAAATAAAGGAAATGTTAACAAGGATAGGCTGAATTTACCAACTTTCAGGAACTAAACAAGCACTTTGGAAATAGAATAATTGCTTATATTATTTCATGTTTAATTTGTCAAGATACAACAGAATAATTTCTTTTTATTTAAATATATTATTTTGTTTCTGTTTCTCATTTTCTTACTCGCATGTCTTTTCAGCCAAAATGAAGCACTCTAATGCTGGTTAGCAACCCAGCCTCAAGCATTGTCCCAAGGCATGCAAAAACACAGTGCATTTCAAGCAATTCCACCAAAGCTCCTCCTTTACTTGATAGCCTACCTGGTCTCGAGCGGCACATTGCTGTTAAGCACCCAGCTGTCTTGTAACTGAACGGATTCAGGAGTTGTGGCCAGATCATTTGGTGCAGGAGCTGGTGCATGGATCTGGTTCCGCCGATTCGTGAGGGAATTCCTGTTGAGGGAGTTGGCAGAGGAATGATGGTGGGACAGAGTATGATTGTGAGGTGGTGGAAGAGGTGGTCTCAGAGTTGACTGGCTGTGATGATTTGAAGGGCCTAAAAGGGGAAAAAAGAAAGAATAAGTATCTTCAAGTTGCCTAGTATTTTGGAGAATGATCATACCTAATCTGTCTAAATTAAAACTGTATTACACTTAGCATGCTTAAGGCTGTATTCCAAAGGAAACAAAAATGCTTCAGCCCTTTTGGAATATACTAAGAACAAAAGTGCTCATCACGTGTCATGGGACATTCACAAGCAGCCCTTCCTGCCAATTCTGCAGCAGGAGTGAGTCCCATTGCTTACACAACAAAGATTTAACATTTCCTATAAGGCTCCCCAACGTGTGTGGAAATGCTTGTTTCTGGATTGGGAAAGGTCACTGTAGCTCCCTCATGTATGGCTCGCTAACCTGCTCCGTTCTAGAAATGGGCATTTCCACTCATTTCCATTTGCTTCCAGAAACATTAAATATCCACTGTGCAAGTGGTGGGTTTTGCTTGGGTAACAGAATCGGTGAGGCTACCACAGAAACAGCAGGGGCATCTGATTCTTATTTTAATCCTGAGTAGTTTAGAAGCAAGTTTTCTGAGAACTGGCCCCATGCTTATCAGGCAGAACCTGAAAACAGGATATGCGGGTTGGCCAAATTATGTAGTTGAATCCATTCCCAGCGGATCAGTTGCTCCAGAAGCTATGAAGGAACTTTTTATGCATTATCGAACTACCTTGGGATCGAACTGTAATGAAGCATCCCCATCCCCACAATGTATGCACCAGACTTCAGATTGGTGCATCATATTGGTTGAAAAAACAATCCATGATACAGTAATCTTGCAGGTTTTAGTCTGTTCAGTGACTGGAAGGGAAATTGCTTGGGAGCTCCATGATGGAAGAAATACAGGATAGAAATGTACTATACAAAAACCATGTACAAATATTTTTACCAAAATGCACAGGACCATATGTACATGGTCACATGAAAAAGAATGTGTTAACTTCCATCACTCTGTCTTGTAATAAGGCATTATTGAGTAATTTGTTATAGTTCCATATATTCCTACATTTAAGTGTTAGAAATGAATGGAAGCCAATATAAGAAAACAAACTTAGTGGGCAAGTAAAATATTAGTTGCATGTTTAATCAGAACACTAATTTGTAATTGCTAGAGAACAATAATTAGAAAAACATTAGCAAAATCATAATTACAACGATGCATGTTTGAGTTGAGAAACTTGAAAATACATTTTTCATTTAATGACCCAAATAATGAAAGAAACAACAGTGACGAAAGTGTTCATGGATTACTCTATACCTCTATGAAACATGTCTACTTCTCAAGGGAATCATGAAAACCAGTTCTCCAGCTGGCATTCATGAGTATTTGTGAAGGGGGAGTTTACAGGAACAGCCTCGGCTCGCTTGTTATTGGGCTTGATCCACAATGGGTCTTTTTGTCTATGTCTGGACAACACAGCAATTTATCATAGGTCAGATGAACCTTACAATGGATCATTGGTAGTGACAGTTATATATTGGCTACATGAGACTTCTGGTGGCTCAGTTTATACGGAGAAGAAGATGGGAGAATTTATATTAAGCAAAAGGAAGACCAAGGTTTTCTACCTCACTGCCCTTTTCCCCAGTGTAACCTGAGGGACTAGAAGCCTCCTGTAACCAGCACATGACTTGCTGAGCTTTCTTTGAATGCCTGCAGACTCCTCCTCCTACATTTGGGGTAGATGAAACCTATGATTTTAAATACACGCACACATACACACATTATTTTCCCTGCCAAATATATATTAAACCTTGCTTTGACCTATCAGACCAGGACATTTACATTTTGTTTGCCGCTCTGGTTCCCCACACCACTCCCTAAAGCTAGGCCAAGACAGACTGAAGTAGAAAGGAATAACACTGGAAAGAAAACAAGTAACCAAAATGTTTACTATGCATCATTCTGTATTCTCCCCCCCTTTCTTCTGGTGCTCTCCAGAGGTTTTGGACTTCAACTCCCATCATTCCCAACCAGCATGGACCATCATTCCCAACCAGCATGGACCAGTTCTGTGAATTGTGATCCATCAAACCACTACATCCAATACTGAGCAAAACTTTCTAAATAAATAATTTGTCTGTATCCACAGAGCCACATGCACATTTGCACACGTACATTTGCCAGACAATTTTAACTAGTTTCTAAATTAGGACTGCATTTCAAAACCGGAAGCAGAATCGAGGGGAGTTTCAATACTCCAGACTACTGTTGAAGTTTCAAATGAAGATTTGCAATTTTCTCATCTTCACAGTAGAGACACCTAAGGATAACCAAGTGATAGGGACTGTAACATCATCTGTAACTTTTTTGATCTCGGAACTTCAAGGGAAAATTGTTCTTCATATAATCAGAGATAAGCAGCTTCAAGAACTGAAGCACATATCTTACAATATGTGATACTCTGTGGGTTCTTCCTATTGTCACAGCAGTTGGAAACCTAATGATGATAAATAACTTGATGGGATACCAATAATCTTGTACTCTGAAGAAGTTACAGAACAGAATATGTTAAAGTTCTCTTTGCATATAACTCTTACAGTTTCTCTCCTTCAAAATCAGCAGGTTCCACAGGATAGATTTCTTTAGAGACAAACAGGAAATAATGTATTTTATTGTTGCGGTATTTTTGATATCAACTATGTAATATCTGTTTTGGAGGTCATTTATGTAATGTGAACTCTTACGCTCAGAGTCAAAAGGAGGGGCAAACTGGAGGACCAATTTCTTCCTGCTAGGGATGGATCTGGAATTAGAAGTCCCAAAATTGGAAAAAGGAGAATGATGCTATTTGCCTCATTTCTGAATGCCTGCCAAGCTAGTCCTGATGAATGAAGATGCGCTTTTGGGTAGAGCACCCATAGCCTTTTTCCTATATCCTGCTGCCAGATACAATTTTAAAGACAAGCAGAAAGTGCTTTAAGAGTTTTCAGTTTGAACTCTTGCAAAGATTAAAACCCATACAGGGTAAATTCTAATATCAGAGTACCATAGAGATATGTTGTTGAAGCTAGAGTATGTTTAAATATTTCTGCTCCTATAGATGTATATAAAGATGGATAGAGTTTTTCTATTACTATTATTTAGAGTTCCACTGTACTCTCTGATGGCTTAGAGTATAACAAATACATTAATACAATATAGAACACTTAAACAACTGATCCTAACACAAAACACTACTATTAGTTAAATTCTGTCCATCAAAAGCCCACACAGATGAAATGATCATTGATTCAAACAATGATGCTAAAGTTTGATGAGTCTTCTTTCCACAGGGAGTAGTGGACTTAGATGCTTAGAGAGAAATTCAAGAAACTATTCAAGTGTAGTAGCTTATAATGGTATTTAGAAGAACCAGTCTCAGGTATGTTTGGTCTAAGACATTAAAACACTTTACAAGTCAAAACACACAGTAATTAAGTTTGTCCAAAGATGCAGACAAATGGATATGCAGATACCGGAAAACTGCTCTCAGTAAGTCATCCCTACAAGGTATGGGATATCAAAGTAGCAACTGAAACTTCCCAATAGTAATCCATACTACCACAACATAGAATGCATTGCAGCACTCCAGTCTCAAGATTAGAGAGGCATGATCAATACTAGCATAGCTTTTTCCCTGGATGAAATTGAGGAAAACAATCCCAGTGTTGCAAGTCTGAATGGTAAAGAAAAGTTATGAATTCCCAAATCTGATAGAGGGGAATAGAGCATCTACACAGATGAAAAGCCTTCCATCACATCCCTGTGCTAGAAGTTGTTGCTTTCTGATTACACATGTGCAGAAAGAGAGCAAGGATCTTTCCCTTCCCTACAAGATGCATAATTTGATTTCAAGCCTGAAATTGCAAATCAGGAATGGAAGATTAGCTGTGGAGAGTTATTTGAAGTGTACAGGGAGTTAAGAACCTAGGCATTCACTCTGCACCCTGACTAGCAATTCCACTGTAATGCTTGCAAATGAACACTGGGAATTTCCAGTATACTATCTTATTCCACATGCTGTCCTAGTTATGTTGGTAACATTTCATGCCTTTTCAGTTGCCTACAGATCTGTGCTAAAGCCAAACACCATCTCTAGGCTATTGTCATTCTTAATTTTCTGCACCATTTTATGCAAGAATATTGACCTACCACTTTCCTGGCATTATCAAATCACTTTGCAAGCTGAGATACTCTGGCACATGCACTATAGACTCCTGCTAAAACCGTACTACATAGGGATTTCAAAGATAGCCTAGTTAATCTCTCACCTCAAAGCTTCACTTAAAATCCTGCTGAAATCAGGAAAAACATCTGTGAGCTCAGTCAAATTGCCGAGCAATCTCTTTTCTCTATCAAAGTTCCATACCAACAGTGCCTCTGAAATGCCACATTGGATGTAGCTTACTCATACTGACAGAATGTGATTTGAGATTTAACACCCTTCATTAAATAGCAGCAACTACGATGTGAGATTTAACACCCTTCATTAAATAGCAACAACTACAATGACCAAATACATGGCTCCATTCTTAAAAGTACTTTAGAACATAGAGCAAGTTTTGGAATATGAGGCAAATGGAATGGAAGTGCTAGAGTTCAATGGAAGTTGAACTCTAGCACTGTTTCCAGCCAGCTTGTCATCTTGTACCCTGATAGCAACACATTACAACAATCTTACAAAATTTCTGAATTCATTATTGGATCTAAGAACAGGTAAAATGTGATTTTAATTCAAGTAGCTGTATGCCAACAGTATTTATGCAGCATATGGTATTATCAGTAATGACAAAGTATGATTTTTATCTCCACTCTGGTAATTTAAGCAACTTAAATTAAGTAGAACTTCTAAAAACTCATAAAGTTTGATCCCAAAAGTGGATGCACTGAAAAGCAATAAAAATAATATCCCCCTTTTAATAACCTACAAATACTCTCTTATAAAAAAAACATTTTGGCTAAAGTTCCAGCCTGTTGACATTTTTCAGATAAAAAGATCATTAGCTGAGCACAGCTTGAAAATCTGGATGGTTCATGAAGGAGCCTGAAAATTGTCACAGTGATGTACGAATAATATGGTTGGGAGGTGGTATCTCTTCCAGCTCATTCTGAAAATGAGCACTAATACCAAGTTTATGCCATCCAAGATGAAACATTCTCAAATGAAGTCCACAGCATAGCCACTAGCATGGTAGCTGAGTCACACTGTAAGTTTCATGTAATCTGGCTATCAAGCATTCACTGAGAAGTGAATCTCATCAACCCTATTCAAAGGTGCTTTAACAGAACCTCGGGGTGCTTATGAGCTCATCTCCCTTTGAATTTTTCCTTGAACATTGCGATTCTGTAAGCCAAATATTAATTGCATAAGTAGAACTGATGTGCATATTATTTGTAATGTAAATAAGAGTCTTCTGGGGATAGCTCTGACCAGCTATTGGTATTTGATGGAAGCGATTATTAGTGGCCATGGAGATTTCCTTGCCAAAACAAATGGCAACATTGTTGGCAGGGGATAAATTTGTTGGGCAAGGGATGGAGAGGAAGGATTACACCCTCTGTCCACACATCCTGTTGTTCCAGTTATTCCTTCCTCCCATACTACTACTAGGCACATTACCTTGTTTGTGCCCATTAATTGCATTAACTTTGTTCTTTATTTACATGTTTCTTAACCTAATGAGGTTTATTTATGTTTATTTATTTCTAGCCAGAAACTAGCCACTCTGTGTTCAGTGGAGCTTATTCCCATTTAAGAGCTTACAGGATTGTAGCCTTAAGCACCATTTTTTCTGCTTAGAGTTTGTAAAGACTGCTGCACATGCGTGCATTACTTCTATTAAAACTTCCCATTCCTTCCTGTTGTTTTACTTCTCTGTAAATAAATGTGCATGAAAGAATGCACTGGTTGTACATATTTTTAAGCATTTGTGAAAAGAAGTATGTTGAGACGAACAATTTCATTTCTCATCCTCATGAGTGCATGTGTTCTTTGTGTCCCATATGTTCTTTTGAATTTCCATGACAACACACTATACAAAACCGGTCCTAACCTTCAGTATTGTACCAGCTCATTCTACAGCAAGGATGAATTGCCCCCTCACTTTTCATTCTATTTCTTCCCCCTGGAACAAAGGCAAAAGAGATGATTTGCTATGTTCTGTGAGCATTCTAACAGAAAAGGCCTGAATTCCCTTCAACTTGGCAGCCATACCTGTCCCCACTTTTCTAGCATAAGACTGAAATGTAAAGATGGATGAATCTGTCATTTCCACTTTCTGCCACATTTTAAAATTTCAAATTCTTTTCATTCTATTTAGGAAGAAATCTGCAAACATTGACAAGCTGTTATCAAACAATGAATAAAGTGACTTTTTTAAAGCAAAACAAAACAAATGGCTACCTTGGCAAGACAAGAGCTGAAATGGTACTATATGGTGTGTGCCACCTTATCCAGAAGGGGAAGTAACTATGCCCTCCCTGTACCACAAACACAGTTTTCAGGGCACCTTTTTGCAGGGCAATTCCTGTTGCAGTTACTGCACTTCAGTTGATATGCACAAATCTCCCCGGCTGTAGGGGAGGGGTGGGGGAGTTGGAAAAGCAGCAGCATGGGATGGAGTGAATGAGGCCATGGGAGGAAGTTATAAAAACTGCTGGTGAGGGTGACCCCTTTGTTCTGTCCCAGTCAGCCAGCAGTGTCAGAAATATTTGCACAAATTTAAAGGAAAGAGAAACGCCTTCAAATTTGAGTGTCAGGAAGTATATGAAAGGAAATCTATAAACCTGCAGTTACTGAAAGGGGCCGTAAAAAGTGATGGAGCCACTATCTCCTCTTTCTAGACTTGCTAGAGACAGTAGAAATGTGCAGCACACTGAGAATCATGCACAATAAATATATAAATCCAAAGCACCAATGTGGGGGGTGAGCAAGGATTGAAAATGAAAAGAGGTTGAATGAAAAGGGGTAGTGATCAGAGTGGGAACTGGGGCCAGGAGACACGACAGGTTCTCCCATAAAGGCTGCCAGGATATATGTGGAGTCAGCTGGACGACTAAGCAGGAGGAGGAAGAGAACAAACCAATAATCTGTTGGCTGTACCTTAGGTCAATTTACAGTGATCTATAAATCCACCCCTAGTGTCATTCCAGATACCAAAGCACATATTCCTATCTGCATCATAATGCTTCACTTGGCGGGCTTTTAGAAGTACAGGCAGTCTGCGAGTTATGAATGTGTGAGTTGTGAAGAACCCATACTTACGAATGGACAACCATAAAGCAGCAACAATTTCCCTGTTGCAAAGAGGGGGCACTGCTGAATTTGGGAAGGGGGGTTAGAGATATTTGCACTTATATCACTAATCCCTGTGAATGTGGAGGGCTGGCTAGACCTCATCTGACTTACATACAAATTCGACTTAAAGATGAATTTCCATTTTTTCAGGAAAAGAACTCCCTGGTAACCAGGGAACAGCCTGTATATATGAGTGCATGTTCATAATCTTCTCATTTTTAAAAAATGAAGTGAACATGGGCTCACATGCACCATCATATACTAAAAACTATTAAAAATAAATTTATCCAGTTGCATGTGCTCATGTATAACCTGACAAAAAATAAAAACATATAAATAGAATCAATCTGGATATGCCCTAGTTCCAAAATTATTTGTAAGTTCCCTATGTGAAATTTAGAGACTTTGCAAAACACACAACAGCCAACCCATGGAAGAATGACAAGTCATAGAAGAAAAACTGGGGAAATCCACTAATTCTTATTCCATGTGTTATTTTTTTATTGTTAGCAGCTAGACTGAGTCATGTGGAAGTCAATATTTATATGGCATATTAGAATGTTTTTCCCTTGTACAAATATATGCAAAACTGAATGTTACCTAAGCATTTCAATAAATCAACACTTGGAGATATTTTTCTGCCCTCTTGGAAAAGGAAAGCCTCTTAGTGTGAAACAGCACATTTTCATATTTTAATTGCTCTGATCTCTATGAAACCACTGAACTCTGCAAAATCCCTGCTAAAAAGTTTGTGAAATGATTGAGGTGAAAGTTAGAGGTAATTGCTGCTCAGTAACAGAAAATGGTCCTTGTATTATTTGAGTGGCATTATCATTTTCTTCCATCCTTGACTTCATCAAAAATTTAAATTATTTGCTAGTTTAAATAGATTTGATAGTTCAGTCATCGCAAGTCTTCCATACATATTTTGAAAAGAATTTCAGTACAAACAAAAGATAAAATGATTCATGGAAGATATATGATGTCCTCCTGGAAGTCAACTGGTCTCATATAATACTTCATCTGATCCTGCAAGGCATTTCTTATATTCTTATGTAAAATTACATACTCAGGATCGCTTAAAATGGATTAGTTGTGACATAATGGGTCAGATATTTGGACTGTGTAGTCTTCTCTTCTAATTTAAAATGCTTTGATCAATCACAGGGATTCTAGAAAATGCATGTAGACCACACAAGACTGCAATCTGCAAACCCCTGTCACAGTCTACTCAGTTGTATTGCGATGTATTACTTTTCCAGCAGCACTTTTTAATGGTTAAAGGTTTTATCTGAGAGATTTACACTATAGTTCCTTTAACACAAAAGAGGATCAAAACAATGATGAAATGCAGCTCTGAATTTTTACTTTGCTTTGTTGGGATCAAATGGTGGGAGACAAACTCTGATGTATAGCAGTCATTAATGCCCTAGAAAATTGCAATAGCCCTGGAATAAAAGAACCTGGAACAAATTCTACTTCAAAGCATCCTGGAAAATAAAATTGCTTACGATCTGAGTGAATGTTACCCCAAATCTCTCGTGACAAATTGCTCCTAAAACAGAGAAGAAACGTTTCTTAGATTAAATTCAAACGTCACACAAGTGTCATTTTACATCATACAATGATGCAATATGATTCAGTATGGTATGATAGATATGTCAAATTGTGTCAGACTTTTTCAAAACAAAGCACTGAGCTGGAAGCAGTACTGTGGAGACTCACACAAGACACTATGTTGGAAGTGTAGGTGAATACCCAGAGCACTCTGGATCTTGTATTCCCACCTTCAATCCCTTCCTTAAGCAGGTTGATTCATTTTGTTTACAGCCCTCTGTAAGACTGATATACACTGTGATCATATATAGAACTATGTGATTGCTGCAAGTCTACACCCTATGCTCCATTGCTGGGGTGAGTGTAATGATTTAGTATGGATAAAATGTCCTAGACTGTAACACAGAACAGCACATAAATTAGGGTCCCCACTTCAAACAATGCCTATTGCAATTCATATCAAATATAGTTTGCATGGATTGCAGTTTTTCATAATTTTTTGAAGATTTTTATACCATTAACCCAAAGAGCACAATTTTAGACATCCAACGTATGATTTCACATACGAATTAATTCTAAGAATCCTGTACACACCTAGAAAAGCCTCACTGGATGACATGGAACTTATTTCCGAGTAAACACATATGAAGATAACATAAATCAGATATTTATGATCCTGAGCAATTTATTTATAAATAATAAATGTATTATAAATAATCCTGAGCAATTTATTTGGCTTTTTATTTTTATGTCCATTGCTTATATAAAGATAGTGACTAGACCAAAATCCAACAATTCTTTTGTCAAAATATACTCAAACTAGTGCAAATTTCTTGGATGCCTCTGTGTTTTTTCATACCAAGTTGCATTCTAACAGCCTTACAGTTAAATATGTAATATTTTTCATTTACATTTCATTTAGTCCTTTCTTTGCTTGGGGTCTAAGTTAAAACATGCTTCTCTTTTAACAAGCAAGGCATAAGGCAGAAATTAATTTTTAAAACTCACCCTAAAGTTGTGTTATACTATCTCCGGACATTAGACTGAAGCAAGGATTAGAATATAAACAAGAGAGATGCAAGTTGTTAATTTACAGTGTGCAGAAGACAGCAGCTTTAAAGCAAGTGAATATATTTTAATTTATAGTTTTAATGCCTGGATAATTTAGATTTACTCAAAAACCTCTAATCTGATGCTGCAGTAAAACAACATGAAAAATTTCTGATTCAGCACTTTGTCACTGCATCCCTTGGAAAAAAAATATTAGCATTAGCAAAGTGTGGTATTACTGCTTTCCCTTTTTATAAATATCTTCTGATCAGAGGTTTGCATTAACCATTACAACAATCATTCCTCAAATAAATCACTGAGATTCAGAGTCACTCCACTAAAGTTAGTATTTTTACATGCTACATGCTAGAAATTTCTCAAGGCACTATCTGATATTTTTTAAAGAAAAAAAGGTACATTTTGGAAGCATCCTGCAGCTGTGTCTCAGTGCTCGGCACGTGCCAGATTTCTGTGGTTTCCATTTTTCATTCAATTTTTTAAAATTCACACTTTTAATGAGATAGAACAGTTCATCAAATCATTAGGCAAATTTGATACATAAAGTCATATTTCCAACCGGCATCAGTCAAGTTCAGCCTCTCTAGAAGGCACCAGGTTGGAGAAGGCTGCACCATTTGTTGGACATTATTTGTCCATATCAAACTGGTTTCCTGAGACACTGCAGTTACAGTGTGACACTGCAGTTACAGCTACGGCTTAGAAAGTGGCCTGTTGTTACCTTTTAAACTTCAGTAAAAATGGAAATTCAATTTAATTTTGCAACAAAAGAATTTCATGTAGTCTAGCTGCTGACACTGGAGTTATCCAACAGCAATGGTTTGAGTAGAAAGTCTAAAAAGGCAACTAACAACGTATACATCGATCTTCACCCCAGTCCCCCAAATCACAGGGAGGCATATAACTATACTATTATATGCAGATAATGCAGCTATTATTACAAGGACTCCAATTGGGCTCACAAGAGCACTGTGGAAGCTGACTGAATATTGCAAGAAAGAAGATCTGACAATCAATTATCAAAAAACAAAAATCATGACCTTTGCAAGACCACCAAAAAGTTGATCATGGAAGATAAATCAGCACAAGAATGAGCAGGTTTCCCAGTTCAAATGTTTAGGTGTAGTCCTACAAGCAAATGGCTCCAGGAAGGCACATGGCTATGTGGCATTAAACACCCAGAGAAGCTCATCAGCCATAATACAATTCATGGTTCCAAAGGTGGCCATTACATCCCCCTAGCCCTCCAACTATACCAAGCAAAAGTACTATCTCAACTACTGTATGGATCTCAATTGGTGCCTTTCCCGAACACCCAAGTACTACAACGTGTCCACTCAAAATTTCTGAGGGCAATACTGGGTGTTCCTAGGGATGTCTCCAATGCAAAGATAAGATTGGAGACCAGTCAGATCCAAATTGAAGCTAAGATCTGGGGGCCATTTTTGCGCACGGGCTCAGATTGGTATACTTTCCAGTTGGCCTTGCTCTACTAATTCTACAAGACAACTTCAAATCATAGAAATAACATAGAAAACAGAGCGAGTCAGAAGGGGCCTCCCGGGCCATCAAGTCTTACCTCCGGCACCAGCCGGCTCCACTCATGACATGCCCACCATGTGGACATCCAGCCTATCCTTGAACACCTGCACCGATGGGGCCTCAATGACCTCTCGTGGAAGCCCATTCCACACCCTTGGGGTCCTGACTGTCAGGAAGTGCTTCCTGGCATCCAAACAAAACCTTGGCTCCCTGAACTTTGCTCCGTTGGAACACGTTCTGCCTTCCTCTGCAGGGGAGAACAGGTCTCTACCCATCTCCATGTAACATCCCCCACATACCTGTATGTCGCCAACATATCCCCTCTGAGTCTCCTCTTCTCCAGGCTGAAGAGACCCAGTTCCCTCAGTCTCGCCTCATACGGCATCCCCTGCAAACTGGCCACCAACCTTGTGGCCCTACGCTGCTCTGACTCTAACCTGGCTATATCCTTTCTGTAATGAGGGGCCCAAAACTGAACACAATACTCCAGTTGAGGGCGCACTAGAGTCATGTAGAGTGGTAGTAATACCTCTCTTGATCTAGAAGCCACACTTCTGGCTATGCAACCAAGGGTGGCGTTCGCCCTCTTGACCACCGCATCACACTGCTGACTCATGTTTAGCCTGCAGTCAACCAGTACCCCGAGGTCCCTTTCACAAGTGCTGCTCTCCAGCCACTTGTCACCTAACCTGTACTTATGACAGCTATTCCTATGCCCCAAGTGCAAGACCTTTCACTTATCCACATTGAACACCATCCTGTTGTCTCCTGCCCACTTCCATAGTCTGTCCAGATCCTTTTGGATCTGGAGTACCTGCTCCTCAGTTGTGGCCACTGCTCCAGTTTTAGTGTCGTCTGCGAATTTGATCAGCTGACTGTTCACCCCTTCTTCCATGTCGTTAATGAAAAGATTAAACAGGATCGGCCCCAGGACAGAGCCCTGGGGGACCCTGCTTGTCACTGGCTGCCATCCCGGTGATTCCCTGCTAATGGTTACCTTCTGCTTTCGGTCAGTCAACCATGCCCTAATCCACCGGACAGTGCTTTGGTGTATCCCACAAGGATATCATGGGGCACTTTGTCAAAGGCCTTGCTGAAATCCAGGTATACCACATCCACTGCATCCCCTCCATCTAGCCATCGCGAAACCTTGTCATAGAATTCCACAAGGTTTGTCTGGCAGGACCTGTTTTTGCAGAAGCCGTGTTGTGTGGCTGTCAGCCTCCCTTCCCTATCTAGCATCTCTCTCTATTATGAGCCTTTCCATTGTTTTTCCTACAATGGATGTAAGGCGAACAGGTCTATAATTCCCCATGTCCTTTCTACTACCCTTTTTGAAAATTGGGACCACTGATGCCACCTTCCAGTCCTCTGGAACTTCACCCGTTCTCCACGAGGTCTCAAAAATGGAGGCCAGCGGGCGTGAGAGAACCCCTCCCAACTCTTTAAGTACTCTCGGGTGTAAACCGTCAGGGCCTGGTGCCTTTGTAATGTCCAATGCCCTGAGGAGCCCCTCGACTTCAAGGGGGGTGACTCTAATCTGTGCCCCTAAGTCTCAAGTCACATCTAATCTCCTGTGCGGATATCCCCCGTCCTGCTTTGGGGAGAACACAGAGGCAAAATAGTCATTTAGCATCTGTGCCTGTTCCCTCATATCAGTCACTGGATCTCCTTCCTCCTTTAGTGGTCCCACCACTTGTCTCCCCTTCCTCTTCCTATTTACATGCTGAATAAGCCCTTTTTGTTGCTCTTGATATTCTTGGCAAGTCTCAGCTCGTAATCAGCCTTAGCCTTGCGAAGAATCCTTCTGCAACAGTCCTCCCTCCTCCCGGTATACCCTTTTGTCTATTTCCCCCAGTACCCATTTCCTACGGAGGTTCCTCTTTCGTCTAATCCCTCTAACCACCTCCTTTTGCATCCATGGCAGAACTCTCCTCCGCCTCCCCACCTTACTGACTAGAGGTATTGTCAAGGCTTGCGCCTCCAAAACCTCCCTTTTGAGTGCTATCCACCCCTCCTCAACTTGCTTACCTTCCAGTAACCTATCCCAGGAGACTTTCCCCAGTCTGGCCTTCAGTTGGCCAAAGTTGGCCCTCTTGAAGTCCCAGCTTCTAGTGTTCAGTCTGCTGCCCGTCCGCAGTCCCCTGATCTCAAAGCAAAGGATGGAGTGATCACTCGCATCCAGAGCTCCCCTAATCTGTACTTCATCTATCAGCTCCTCCCTATTGGTCAAGACCAAGTCAAGGATGTTTCCCCCCCTCGTCGCCTCTCGGACCCTCTGTGTGAAAAACGCTCCCTCAATAGCTTCTAGGAAGTGACGTGACCTGGCTGTCACCGCCGAGTGAGTCTCCCAAGTAATATCTGGGAGACTGAAATCTCCCATAATTACTGTGTCTCTCCTCCGAGATATCCTTAGAATCTGGCCTGTCAGGACATCATCCAGGGTCTCAAGTTGACCTGGAGGGCGATAACATACCCCCACTATCAGGTCTCTTTCCCTGTCAAAACCCCTAAGTTTCACCCAGACTGTCTCTACCAAATCCCCATCTGTGCTGCATTCTATCTCACTGCATCCTATCCCTTCCCTGACGTATAAAGCCATGCCCCCACCTCTCTTTCCCTTCCTGTCCTTTCTAAAAAGGTGATACCCTTCTATGTTCACATTCCAGATTTGCCTTTCATCCCACCAAGTTTCTGTGGTTCCCACCAGGTCACACCCTCCTATTCCCAGGAGAGCTTCAAGCTCTTCCTGCTTATTACCCATGCTCCTAGCATTGGTGTACATGCACCTCAACTTCTTCCTACCGCTTCCTTTCCTTGGAATTCCCAGCCTCCTCCTTCCTCCCATCCTCCCTAATACCTGGCCCCCCTCTGAAGGAGTCCTGTCAGTTCCTGCAGTATCTCTAAAACCCTGCTCCCAGAGCCCTGAGCCTCCCCCCACACTTGTCCAGTGCAGACACGTTCCTAGGGGGCCTGAACCCCCCCCCCCCCAGCCCAGTTTAAAGTCTTCCGGACGAAGCTCGCTAGAGCATCTCCAAAGGACCTTTTCCCCATCCTCGTGAGGTGTAACCCATCCCTTGCCAGAAGTCCATTGGCAAGAAAACGAGTGCCGTGGTCGAGGAACCCAAAGCGTTCCTTCTGGCACCACACTCTAAGCCAGTCGTTCACCTCAGAGGCCCTCCTGTCTCTTCCTGTCCCAAATCCCCGGACAGGTAAGATTGACAAGAAGCCCACTTGGGCCTTCAGCTCCCTGAGTTTCTTCCCCAAGGCCTCAAAGTCTCTGGTGGTCCCAACCACACCCTGCCTGGCCACATTGTTTGTGCCCACATGGATCACCAGGAGCGGTTGGTGCCCCCGGAGCAAACAAGACGCTCCACTCTGTCCATCACATGCCAGATGTGTGTGCCCGGCAGGCAGCAAACCTCCCTTGTCTCCAGGTTGGGGCGGCACACTGCCGGCTCAGTGCCCCTCAGCAGGGAGTCCCCAACAACAATCACCCGCTGCCGTACCTTTCCGGTGCTGGTGGGCGGCCGTGCCCTGGCCCTTGCCTCTCCTGCATTGGCCCCCTTGCTGCCTGACATCCCAGGCTGGGGGTCCTGCTGGTCCCCCGAGGCCTCATCAGCCCCAGCCTTCCCAAGTGGACAGAACCTGTTTCCCAGCTCCAGATTGGTGCCAGGAGAAGGAGGAGGCCGTGCTGGCCTCCTCCTCCTGTGGGTGACATACCTCCATGTCTCCACAGCTGCTCCTCCCGTGGCCTCTCCCTCAACCCTCTGTCCAGAGAGGGGCTGCTCCAGGGGGCCCCCCTCAGGGGCCTCACCTCCTTTTCTAGCAGGGTCACCATCTTGCAACAAGGGCAAGTGTATCCCTGCCTCTTCTGGGGGAGAAGGGCGAACATGTTGCAGCTGTCGCAGCGGACAGCAACACCCGTGACTCCTACCAAGGCCATCTCAGACGAAAACCCACTCGTACACACACACAAGGCGAAAATAAACTTAAATTTAAATTGGAAGAAAAACAAAGCACAGCACAGCACTAACAAAACAAACAAACAAACAAACAAACAATCAAACCCCTGTGTCTCAGGGAAGGGAGTCTCTGGACAGCCTGGGCCGCAGCTAAGGGACGCAGACAAGGGACGACACCCCACTCCTCTGCTTCCTCCTGGCTGCTCTGGATTAAATCAACTGAGCAGAAAATAGCCCTCTTGGGCCTCCCCCTGTGGCCTGTACTATATATGGGTTTTGAACAGGCAACGGAAACCATCAAGTAGTGCATTGCAGATATTGAAAGACAAAGCGATCTCAATAGAGGTCTGAATTCTATCTTAGGGAGGACTACAGACATATTGTAATAGCTGCACCCTATCTCAAACAGTTGGAACTCCATAAACACAGAAGGGCTTTTTCATTGGCCTGCCTTAATGGATTCCCTTCAGCAGTTTTGGAGGGACAGTACAAAAACATCCTCTGGTCAGAGCGCCTGTGGTATGGAACAGACAGAAACCACAGAGCACGTCCTGCTAAGGTGCACATTCTACAGGGGTATTCGCACTGCACTTATTTCCCCACTGATGAATCGCTTCCCAGGCCTTACGGAACAACAATATATTTATATATTGCTGTCTGACACTAACCCAACAATAACATATAGTGTCACTAAATTCTTTGTGGTCGCAATGGGTGTCCAAAGACAGATCCTGGGGTATTGTGGCTCTACCAAGTTGGACAAGGACGAAGTCTGGGATTGTCACCAATTTAAGATGACTGATGCTGTGTTGAAGTATTTATTAATCTGAGTGGGGTTTTAATATTGATAATGTTTTTTTGTATTTACTTTTTAAAATCTATGTATTTATTGAATGGAGCTGGTGACCACAATAAAGTTTATCTATCTATCTAAAAAGGCAAAATGGCTGCAAGTAACAGTATGGGATCCAAGGATCAGGTGCAGAATGGGTATTTTAGCTATCTCAATTGAAGGGCAGAATTTTCTTCACAAAGAAAGTACACATCATTATGATAGTATCTTCCTTTTCGCCCTAGATTTTGCTACTAAGTTTCATACCTCTCACAAGGAAGAATGTTTACTAGCATGTAGGGAAATTCAGGCCTGACAGTATCAACAGCAACAACATAGAGCCATTGCTATCAAGTCAGTTAGTGAGGCTGCAGTCCTATATATACTTATATGAAAATATCTCCAATTTAACTCTATGGAGCTTACTGAATACCCGTACACTGGGGCATATTACAAGTAAAGCACGACATTTCCAAAAAGAACCAAAAAAATATATAAGGAGGAGCAACATCTACAGAAGATGATAGCACCCTATTCTTCTAATTATCCATGCACATGGATCATTTTCCATAGTGCTGAAGTGTGGTCAGTTCTAATGGGATATTTCAGAAGAGACTATGTAAGAGCACAGAAAGCAGAAAAGAAGACAGTTATGCCTGTTCCAAATTTACTCACAAGGGAATGGAAGCAGGTTGCAATTACCCCAAATGCAATTTGGTAATGTTAAATCTTTGGATTAACCTTTGCACTTTTGAGGAAGTGATAAGAGCCTTTCAATGACCAAAAACCCCCAAAATCTTTATATATCAACTAGAAAAACAAAAATAAAACATTCTGAATGTTGAAGTCTATAGTGGAAGATATTAGTTGAAAAACCTCATTTTGGGTCTTAATGTTTTGCACTCAAGATCATGAAAGGTAGAATCACTTAAATTCAATGTTTTGGTATTAATAACAAGTGATTTGATTGTAGCTCAATAGGACTTCACTAGGCACAATAAACTCAAAAGTATTGTGAATTACAAAGGGCCAGAGGACACATTACAGTTTCTGCTGACACAGAAACTGTATATATACTCTTCTGACAATGAACCCCTTGCTTCTAACCAACAGGCAGATGGAGACTGTCATTTCCAGCACCATCCAAATGGTAACTATAACTATGGTCTAACTTTCAGACAGATTAAAATCAATCTTAATTTAAATACATCATATTGAGGAAATCCCCTAAAAATTGAACCTGAATGAACCATATATTTGCTAACAATCGCACTGGTGAGGGCAGAATTGCCAAGATGAGACAAGAGTTTAATCTGAGCCAGGGTTCACTATGGGTCAGTACAATGATCTGTTTTCAGTGCCACAACTCAACTTAGAGACTATGTGAGCAGGTGTGATTGTAAGCTATTGAAAGGACTTTTTAAAACTAAATTTCAACTGACTAAACAAAACCAAATTCCTCACTTTGATGACAAGCCTTTTACAGTGTTACTGTCACTCAACAGAAGTTCAAGCAACTTTTCTAGTATAGCCAGTTTGTCAAATACTATGAGTCCACATCAGAATGATTACACTACAGTATTGCTGAAACACAGGACTGATGAAAAATATTTAGGATAAAATCCATGTTAAGGACAAACATGGTCCTAGAGCAGAATGCAGATTTAGAAACACACTCTCTGTGTATATGTTTGTGTGAGAAAAGGTGTGTGTATCAGAGAAATTGAGAGAGGGGGATTATGTGTGAATCAGTGTGTATATGTCCTGGACTCACTTATCCTCTACCTCATTGATCACCATCACCACTCACTTCCGTAGGCCCAGATGGGTTTTTGAAGGGGCCAGTGTGTATCCCAACCCCACATCATTGTCCACATATGCTATAATGGCTGGGTTCACATGTCATGACAAGCAACACCATGTGGTTTGCATGATGCATTTGGGGGTGAGGAATCAAGATCTGGGTTCTAGTCCCCACTCAGCCATGAAGCTTAATGGGTGGCTTTGGGGCAGTCACAAACTCTAAGCCCAACCTTAGAGTTTGTGACTGTGTCTCCCACAATGAAGACTGGTTCCTTATTAACATGCTTAGGTATCAATTGCTCTTCCAAGGAAGCTTCCTTAATACTGAATGATATACCTCCAGCCCCAAACTAGTTTTTCTTTTATACTCAATATTTGAGCTACAAACTGCATTGAAAGTTTTACCAATATGTGAAGAATAACAACATTTAATCTTTGTACTAGTCTTGTTTGTGCAAATTAGTTCAGTTTTCTAAGGTAAAATAACAGCAAAGAGTGAGAAAGCAACATTCCCATCTACTCCTATCAGAAACAGAAAATCTACCAAAGGAACACCTAAGTATTATTTGTTCAAGCTAGTTACTCACAATATTATCTCTTCTAAAAGTTAGCATTTTCTACTTGGGAGCAGAAAAATTACATGACCTTCTACAGTGGACTGAGCTGAAAAGAAATTGTGATCCTGTAGGACATGCAAGGCATTTACTTGAAGAAATGAATACTCAGGTTGATGACAGCTTTTCAAATTGCATAACACAGGATAAGTACTAGTAATTGGGTAGAATTACTTTTAAAATAAAAAAAGTCTAATTTGCACATGAGGGAACTGAGGTACAGAAGCCAAAACTATTCTTTATGAAACAAGGGAGAAAATCAACTACAAAGTGAATTGCAGTTAAAACTCTCACACACAAACCATAAAGCTGGAACAAAACCCTGGCTTAACATCTGTGTAAGATTTTTGAAGGCAAATGTACAGTGGCTTCTATATTTCAATTTGTTTGCATTTTTAATATAAGCTGGACAAAATATATTCTCAAAGCTTGCTAGACAAAGGCAAACCTAAAAATGAATTAGAAGTCATAAATGAGTGAGGGTTACCCACTGAGAGTATGACAAACTAAAAGATTCCTCTCATTAAGTGTTGTGAGAAAATTTAAGAAGCTGGTTAAGTGTTGATTCTTACATTGCATTTTGTACAGGGAAGCCAGAGTTTCTAGTATTTATTTATTTATTTATTTATTAATTATTTAGAAGGTTTCTATGCCGCCCCATTCGCCGAAGCCTCAGGGCGGCTCACAATGTATAACGTTTTACTTATATTCTAAAGGATTTATGGCTGTGTGAGTGTATATTTTCTTTACTATACACATCAGGCAAATGATCAGTATCCCAATGCTTATTCCAAACATACAAAAGAATGAAAATATATACATGTGTAGCAATTTACAGTTACAATATTAATGCATTTTATATGTGACTATACTGTGGAACAGAATAACAGGAACAATGTATAAATAGTGTCATTATTGGAATGGTGATGCTGTTTCTTTACTCTTAAGAGAGAGAAAAACCAATTATCACTTATATACCAGAGGTAGAATTTTAAATAATGGCAAGTAATGTCACAAAATGATCTGAAAAATATTAACTGTTCTACATTCACTCTTACCTGAATCCCTACAGGCATCACAGTACCTCCATGGGCACCCACAAAGATCTTCACACCCGGCCCCTTAAAACAATCAAAAATTGGAAAAAATAGGGTGCGAGTTGTCATTCCTGTTCCTGAACCTGCCACTAATCAGTTGTTCAGTGGACAGGAAGAGAAAGTGAGGCAAAAAGGTAGAGCATAGAGAATTAGCAAGGCTAAAGTTTGGGAGTGGAGCAAAACAGCAAGATGAAGGGATGAAAGGGAGAACAAGAGAAAGTGTAGGGGCTAGGAAAGGAAACAATGAAGAAGGCTGGAGATGGGGAAGGGACATAAATAGCAAGGAAAGTTTTGGGGAAGATAAATAGTGAGACTAGAGACTGGAGGGAGGGAAAATGGGAAATCCAATTTTTGCTACTTATCTATGGCACAAATGACTTCCTCCTCTCCTTTAGTATCATTTTTCTCCCAGGTTTTGTGACATGTGTGCAAATTACACTATATGCCGTCTCTCCTTGTCAGGTTCCTGTTGTTGCAGTAGCAGCATTGCATTTATACCTTTCCTTCTTAAATGTTCCCTACTCTATCTTGGTACTCCCCTTTGGCAACTGAAACATGTAAAAACATTGACCAGTTGAGACTACATATATCAGACAGCTGCAAATGTGCTCATTCACTTGTGAAAGATCTTCATCAACAACAACACATTACAAACACATGAGCACAATGTTAAGGTTCTGAAAATAAAGAGATTGGCAAATAAAAGATGGTCATGCCAAAGGGCTACTTGGGCATTACTGGTGAAACAATCACTGGTGGCAGCCTGGTGTTCTGGCCTGACTTCAGCTTCCACAGTTGAGTAACCCCAAGAACTCAGTAGGCTATGTCTATGGTTTACTTGAACTGAGCCTCTATTGAAAAGACAAGAAAATTACTCCAAAAAGTATCTCAAAGGATTTAGCGAGCGAGCGAGCAAGCAAGGCACCAGCTAAGAGGCTCCAATCAGCTAGAACAGACAATCAGCAAAGGCACTCAAGGGTGTTTGGTGTCCAAACAACCACCACCATCCCACCCAAGTTAAAATGGCTAGCCTGTATAAGCTACACATGAGAAAGGGGTTGACTGTTGCACAAGGGCAGGTCCTAAGTGGTACATGACAACCTGTTCACACTATCAGCAAGCCCAAACGTATACCATATGCAGCTTCTCATCATTGTACTCTATGGGACATGAAGTTTCCCACCCTAGCTAGCTGCCCACAAGTCGTAGCACCTGAGGCCTCCTGTCAGAATTCTCATTAAGCTAATCATAGCACCAAGTAGAAGCTTGTTAACTGGCCGGATAAGGTGGGATCCCAGGCCAAGCACTGCTATGTATTTAGTCCTTTGACCAACTCTCCCAGGACCTCTGGAAAACAACACCTAGTGAGCTAAGCAAGAGGTTACTCTAGAGCAGTGTTTCTACTAATGCCAAGCAAGTCCTAATACTTTCTGAGGCTAGAGACCCAGGCTCTGATTTCTACAGTTCAGGCCCAATACATCTGGACAAGATTGTGGAATCCAGTAGGGATTTTCATCACTCTTGCCAAGTGGTTATGTAGCTGATCTGAGCAATCTATGATTAAATTGCTCTTCTGGGTATGGATGACCTATCAGCATCAGACCAAACTCTAGAGCAATCCATGGGTTGCCAAGTTGGCTCGTTTGTTTGTTTAAAATATTTTACCCTATGTTGTATCTGAAACTGATCTCTAGATGGTTTACAAAACATCCAAACCATAACAGCACAGGATAAAACAAATTTCCAATATATTAAAAATATACAGTAAAACAATTCAGTGTTATATAATAAAAATAATTCAATCATTAAAATAGTGGGTAAATAAAAAGGCTTGGCACCAAAATGAATAAAGTGCTTCTATGGCGAGAAAGCACTACCATGGAAAAGGCCCTTCCCTGGGTAGCCACTCTTCTAACTTCTTTCAGAGAGGGCTCCCACAGAAGGACCTCAGTGGAAGATCTCAATGTTTGGGCAAATGTATATGGAAGAAGACATTCTTTTCAGATATCTAGGCCCTAAACCATTTAGGGCTTTATTTGTCAAATTAACACCTTAAACCAGGTCTGGACTTCAGTCAGTAGTCAGTGAAGATATAGGACTGGCATTATGTGGTCTTCTTTGCCAGTCCTAGTAAGCAATCTTGTGGCTCTATTCTGTACCAATTGAAATAGAGTACAGTATCAATTGTTTGAGAAAAACGAGCCACCTGCAGAAAGCAATCAGGATTTGCACATCATTACAGCCTATTAAGGAAAGGTTCCCATGATGGGTTATCCTGACATGTGAACTAGTTCCTGGCTGGGACCTCCCAAACTTAGTAATTGGTAAAGGAGATCATGCATGATAGGGTGAGAATTCAAAGAAGAATGAACACAAACTCAAATAAATGCAGGGAATGCAACATTCAGGATGGGCAAGAGATACACATATCTAGGAACTCAGGAGGGGACTGAAAATAGAATTCAAAGAGGAAGAGGATCTTGTATGGAGAACAAGGAGTAACTCAGATGATTCTGACATGCTAGGGAAGCTATTAACTTTGCTGGAAAGCTTGAGTTACAGAAGGGTAATTCTGGAAAGCATGTCTGCCAGGTGTGTTCTCAAAAGGCGCTATTGTTTAAAAAAGAGTGGAACATACTCAGGCAGTGGGAATTCTAGTACTTTATATCTAGTATAATTTTCTCTGTGTCAATGTAACATTTCGGGGGAAAAATGCATCTAGAGTTGGATTTTGCCCTGTGCTGCCAAACTACTGTATTTGGTTTCATGCAAATACGGGAAAGTGTAGTTTGTTCAGATTTTTTTTAGTAGAATCAAAGGATGTATGTTCAAGCAAACCAGAATCATATTTTAACAGACTACAGTTTCCCATATGCAGACATGTGCCTAATTATTGCCATACTGCAAAACCATGGTTTAGCATTATGAATCAGGCCAATGTTTAGAAGCAGTCTTTTCAAAGAAAGTGATTTCTTAAGTTTTACTTTACTGCATGAGAACATTAAAAACACAATTATTTCCAGATTTAAATAGTTTTTTGGAATGGCAAGAAGAAGCTGACATATTGTCACACCCACACCCACGGATTGAGAATAGCTAGAGAAGAGAATATGGACAGGTGAAAGGATTAAGTGGGACTTGCTTCTAGTATGTAAAACTTGCAGCCTCCTGAGACTGCATTCAGTTTTAAAAGAATGCTAGGGGAAAATTACATGCTACTGCACGCCATGTTTAATTTAGACATCAGATACAATGTATTATGTTTTTATTTTTATCATCACTCCCAATCTCTCAAAATATTATTTTTCAATGGGAGAATATGTCTGTAAGTGGCTTTGAAAAGAATTCTTTCTATGCTTTAATTAAGATACCAATTACAAAAGTCAACACTGTTCAGAATCAAAACAAAATGAGCCTTCAGTTCTAAAAAATCCTAGCTAATGTTTTCAATACTCTCTAGAAAATAAACACTGCTATCTCCTGAGGGCTCAGTGAGCACATCTGAACATGCTTCTTTTTAAAGCAATAACCATCAATATGGCTTCCACTTGTACTAGACATCTGTAATGCTTTGAGCTGCATTTTCTCTGGAGATAACAGTGTTGTCCTGAGAACCAGAGCATGAAGAGGACAGAAGGCTGAGCTGAACTGTTCACTCAAACTCCTATCTAAGGGGCAGCAGTCTTATCTTAGTACAAAACAGAGCCTTAAGCAATAAAAGGAAAGTTTCATAAATCTTTTCCTCCCAATTTCATCAGTTCCTATGCTTTGCGACTACCGAATTTGACTAGAATCAGTGTTTGCCATACAAGAATCACAGCAATTTACTGTATAATGACTGAAAAACATTTTGAAGCCCCCCTGAGTTGCAGGGTATTTCCAGCTGCTAACATTGCTGATAAGACGTAATGATTCCTAATAGTACTAACACAACACTATTTTCACAGTGGGTACTATAATGTTTCTTTTGTTTTGGCAATACTTAAGTAGTCATGTAGTTGTTTGATAAGAACAGAGATGCTATACAAATGAAGCAATCTTGCAGCCACTAATGGCAAATTACACCACAAGGAGAGATAATGTATTATTCTGTTTTCCTCTTGCAGGACCTAAATTTTATTACACCACCAAAATTGTAGCCACAATAAAACAATACTTTTGTAAACAAATTCATGGTTAAGGCAGAACTGAAATGCATTCATTTGGCTCAGTGCACTCTCTGTTTACTTGTTTTGCTTTGTTCTCGTAGTAGTTAATATTACTACTCTTCACAAGGACTGAAATAACAGTAAAATAAGACACACTACTAATTTTCTATACAAATTGTAAAATTGGCATATAGTATGCATAATAGAATATGTCATCTAGTTAAAGGAAGGGAAACACAGCTTGCCCTGAAAAGACAATTACTATAGTTCTAAGAGACTGGTGCACAACTTACTTCGGACAGGGTCTCACTGTCTCTAAATAGTAGGAGCACCATTTAAGTGTATTCATAAATCCAGCTTTGCCACTATTTTATTTCATTTTTATACTTCCCAGTAGCCAGAATTCTCTGGATGGTTCGCAATAATTAATCAAGTATAAAATACAACAGAACCCGCCTTTAAAAAAAAATAAAGCTTTGTCTGGTTCACCAGCTGTAGATGTTTCCCAATATTGATAGTCTAACCATGGTTATCCATGTTCTGGTAGCCACTTGATTGTTTAACTACAAGACGTTTTATGTGGGGCAGTCCTTGAAGATCACTCAGAAACATTAATCTAGGTGTCAGAATTTTGAATGTTACGCCCAAGTTTATAGAATATGGTGTTAATTTTTGAAGAACTTCAGTTGCTTGTTTGTTTTCAGGCCCAATTTGAGGTACTGATTCTTAGCTTCAAAGTGCTAAATGGTGTAGGTCCAGATACACATCGAACTAACCATGCTGAGGTCTAGATGTCCTCTCTTATCAGTGGTACTTTAAGCTAGAAAAAGGAGATGTCCTGTTCAACAGTAGTGCCTCAGTAACAGAATGCGGTGCTGCCTCATACTTCAAACTTAATTCGTTTCAGGAGGCTGTTTGAACTCTGAATCATTCAATGTCTGAATCAATTTTTCCCATTAGAAATAATGGAAAGTGAATTAATCCGTTCCCAGACCCTAAACAATACCCATTTCAATATACTTCAACTGCAAATACAGCCTCCTAAAATGAATTAAGTTCAAAGTAGCAACGTTATGTTAGTGTATTTAATGTACCTTAGTGAGAGGTGAGCAAAAACTATGGTGAATGTTTAAATAAAAAAAAAAATTACAGTAAAAGACATGTTGCCATTATTCCTCCTCAAAATACTTCCCTTCACTTTGAACACAATTATCCCATCATTCTTATCACTTTCTGAAGCAGTTCTAAAAGTCCTCTTTTGTGTGTGTCTTTAGTTGTGCTGTCATGGCTGCCTCGATGTATTTTTTGATCATACCTCGTATATAACCAAAAACTAAAGTGAAAAAATCACTGAAAATGCATGCACTGAAAATGCGAGGGGAGACTTGGGCACACAACAGATGTTTTCACTGCAAAAACATGTTAAAAACATGTTAATTGTTAAATTCACTTGCAGTTTGAGTGTAGAAGCATTGTTTGAACTGCAGAGTGATTCTCTCTCGACTCTAACATTTGATCTCTGGATCGTTCAAAGTTAGAATGATTTGAACTACAAGGCACCACTGTATCCTCCCTAAAATTCACCTGGCAGCTATGGTGTTTTGGCATGGAAAACAGTTTTTATTTTTTTAGACATTTTTCCTTAAGATCTGGCTGATCGTTGATATTATTTACTTGCTGATAAATGCACTGAAATAGAAATTGTTGTGCACTTCACTGGAGTCTGCTTCCTCTCCCAAGCTTTTGACAAGCTGAGCTAAACTTTACCAATGCATGGGCCTGGCTTGTGAAAAAATCAAATGAACAATGACGACAACAAAAACCCTGCCTTACCTTGACACCAACATACCCTGCCACTTCATCTTCCTGAAGATAACCTCACAATGGTAGTAAGTGATAGCAGCGACAGGGAGCTGAGAAGACTTCATGCTTCCCACGCTTACTGGTGTGTACCAGAAACTCTCCAGCATGGAGTTACTAGGAGCCAAACATAAACATCAAGAATTCAGGTGCCTTGGACAACTCCCAGGAAGCTGCTCTTGCAGAATTCTAGATCCTGAGAGGAGGCAGGGATGGAAGCCTTGTTGATGCCATTAAGTAATGGGGCAGGGGTGTGTGAGAAGGGATTGTACGTTTCAGGGATTCAAGAGGAGTTAGATTTCTTCCTAGGCCCAGATTTAAACAGAAAATCTGCTAGTGGTAAATTATCACCTACAAGTAAAACATCTCAACCATAAAGAATCTATAAGTGACATTCTTAGGGACCTTTGGAGCCAAAAAAGCTAAATCATTTACTGTAAAACTCCTACAACTTTCCTAAGTTTTAAAAAGTGGTTGGTGGTTTATTACCACTACTTGCTCTGACAAAACATGAGTAAAAGCATGTGTTCGAAGATCTATAGGAACCCAAGGGAATACTCATTGCACGTGCACTAACGGCATGTTTCCCTTGCCTCCTTACCATACAAGGCATTATGTATCAATAACATACAGCAAGGTCTTCTTCTGGGTATATCAGGAGAGATATGGCCATGTTTTATGATCAGTGCCTCTGAATTAAAGAGGCACTCAGGTAGTTTGAGGTGTACTCCCTCTTACATATAAGGACACTAACATCAATATACACAAAGTCTAAATCTATACCCAATTTCATTGAATCTGCATTTGCACAACCTCTTGAACTCAAGTGCAATACAAAAGTTGACCTGGATTAATCTTTTCTTAATGTATTTATTATTATCAAAGAACAAATTACTGTGTGAAACATCATCAATCTCTACTCCTTTTAAAACAGAAACATCATTCCTGTAAGGTGAGCTTTCCAATATTTTCAGCGTGTGAAGAAATGTGTCATCTTGCACAGCAGGAGATTATTAAGCCTGTAATTTTTTATTTACTAGAACAATTTGCCTGGTTAGTTTTAAAACAGATGCATTTAGCTATGGGATTCACATCTAGATAATGAAACAAGAATAAAGCAACTGATCACAAAGGAAGGAGAGAAAAATATATAACAGCAGCAAGCACGAACACATTGGTTAACTTCAGAAAGCATGTTATATATTTTCCTTTCAAATATAACTATTCTATTCACATGCATCATTCATATATTAGAGATTTTTCAGCTAGAGGCATTTAGAAAAGGGGTTTCAGTTAGAGGCATTTAGAAAAATAACACTGCTGCAGTGTGTTTTCAGCTAAGCAGCAGAGACAACACAGGAGGGTTCTTTAATGCTAGACCACTACTTCAGTAGCATTCAGTTGAGCCAAGCCTATGCTTTCCAAGAACAGTGAATAACTCATCTTTAAATTACAATTTCCTGCATTCTATGACTTCCTATCCATTGCCACAATATTCTTTATGGAAATCACATTTATTTATTTGCAGGCAGTAGCTTTCCATTACTTTTGTCAAAACTGGTTTCATGTGCTCAGTCATCTCTACATTCTTATAAACTAACTAGATAAGCAATTAACATTCGCCAGCATTTCAGATGGAGGGAAGAGGGAGAGAGAAATAAAGCCTCCATCCCACTGTTGCTAACATAACCTCTGGAGGCGTTTGCTAGTGCAAAATGACTGCATCTCTGTGTCAGGGGAGATAAGAGAAGTGACATAGATTAAAACAAATTGTTGATCCACACCATAGAGGAGCTAGGCAAACAATAGAAGTAAAAGCATAAATGTCAATTTGGGATGATAAAGGATACAATCTAAATGTAATACGAGAGGCCTCCAGACAAAAGCAAGAAATAGAAATTACACATTACTGAAATAGCATCATGTAATAAGTGCACGCATGCGCAAGCACACGCGCGCACACATACATATGCAAGCAGAGAAATACACACAGCAAGGCTAATTGCTCAGTAATGTAGATTACAGATTAGAACAATTATGTTGACAAATCTACCCACCCTTGCCAAAAGGAAGAAAAAAAAGTTATGCAGATCGTATACAAAAGTCTTGCTTACACTCCAGGCACATTTATCATGATTTTCAATAGCCCTCATGTTTCCTCAATTTCCCATCCCTCTTTCTGCTCCCTCTGCATTAGCTTCTCAGAGTAAGTGCCCATAGGGGAGATATCTGTGATGCCTATGCATCCTTCCTGACAGGGAAGTGCTGCTAAATGCTTGCTATTTATCCAGTGAAAAAAACTCCAAGCAAGGGCTCTTTGACAAGGACAATGTCCTCTCTCTCTCTCTCTCTGTCTCAATAAATGCATCTCACCTTGCTTTCCATATCCTCCATCCTATTCAAAGCAGCCCCATAAAAATCTAAGCTATTTGCATGATATAGTAAGTTATGTCTAATTATAGCAGTGTTAATTTCAAGCACTCATTTTAACAGGGGAAAAAAATCAAGACAGTTACACATGCAACATATTTAATTATATGTAAGTCAACTGACAAGAGTTTCCACACATTTCAAGATAAAACCCAGGCTAGAAAATTCTTCTCTGTAGAGCTTGATGGAGCATGGAGCAGACTAAAGATTTCCAATGTAATTGACTCATCCACCATTACATGAGAAGGTAAATTGTAACATGCAAAATTAGGTATCACAAACGAAATGAAAATAATCATATCTCTATAAGCATAAATCTAACTACCTATTTTCTTAAATATTGTAGCAATAGCTACAAATTAGAATTAAATTGTTAATAAACCCTGCATGTTTCAGACCCGAGTTACAACTATTTTAAGTTGGCTCAAGTTCCACAAAATGTGAGAAGTCTTCACTGACATGCTTCACCATCAGTGATGTTATATAACATCACAGACTGTACTTGTTTACAACTTAGCTTGCTTTTTCTTGGTATTTCAGGCCCAAATACCTATTGGAAGGGTGGAGTGTCAGGACCAAGATAGATACCCACATTCCCTTTGAGTAACATCCTACTCTTAATATATTGCTGGAGGAATTCTGCTGCAACTTGACTCATGCACAGTTGCTATTTTTATATTCATATATTTGTTAATTAGTTGCTTTAAACAATTATATTGCTACTTCTACTTAAGTGAAGTACTTATTCTATGGAGTCTGTCAAATTTTCCACAATAGGTACAGAAGAAAGTGCCATACGTGAGGTGTAAATTATTTCTCTCTGAAGAATAGCTCTGGTCTCTGGGCAGAAAGTCTCCAGTCCCTCGTATGCCTGGTACAAATTGGCTTAAATTGAGGGAACTAAGTATCTAATAACAACTTACACATTTAGAATTTGTATTATTTGTTCACATTCATTTTAATAAGAGGGTGTTTGCTGGGAACTTTCTGTAAACATCTAGGAGCATTTCCATATTAGGCCACTGCCCTGGAAAACTTTGGGCAACACCCAGTCAATATATTGGTCATTAAAGGGAAGGTGTGAAAGCACTTGTAGTACTAGAAGAATTAAAGCATACTCCAAAGGCTATTTCACTTTTCCTGTTCTGACACACAATTTGGGACTTGCTAGCTCAAGCTAAACACAGCTACAAATTACTACCATCACACTAATTATTGTGTACATTTGTAGATGTACTTGGTCATCCTCAAGGAGTTTTTCACAATGCTAAAACGGGCAGGCTTAAAACAGTAGGAATCAGCAGATTGGGGACAGGAAGAATGCTGGATTTGCTCTCAAGGACTGGCGATTTTTGCTGATCCACTGATGAAGTTGTTGCGTGGATCAGTGGGCATAGATGACTGACTCATTCATCTAATCTGAATTTCTTACAGCATGTCCTTCTGTTCCATATCACTGAACAACTTCAAAATAAAGTTTTAAAAAAACCATCAGAAACTCAAATCAAATCTGAGCACTTCATTCTCACAGAAGCACTACTGACATAACTGGCAAAAGTTCACAACAGAAGGTGCAGGCGTAACTTAAGTCTGGAAGCAAGCTCAGCAGCGGAGCTCCCAAGGACACAAAGCACTTTGTTGGCACATCTTGAGTAGCCTTATCAGCAGACAAGAAAGCCTCTCACACTTCTCCTCTAATCTGTGACCCAGCAAGAGCTGCTTGTGTTATTCCTAGCCAGTGTCAGTGTCAGCACAAACTTGCCTGTCTCCCGAGGAGGGGAAGCACAGACACTCCCAGAGCCCCCTTCCTCCCCTGCTCCTGTCTCCCCGCCACTCCCCAAATCTTTGTTCTCCCTGCCCCTGCCTCTATTTGCTATAAACTGTGTTGCCAACACAGCTCCCGTCTCCCCCCAAGCTACAGGGCAGAAACCCTTTCTAAAGAGCTGCATCAGCTGGAAGAGCAACAGGCACAGCTCTTTAGCGAGGAGGGCATGCCCAAACACCTAGCTCAGAGAGTCCTTCCTCAGAGCCAGGCACTCTGGTAGGAGTTGTTTCTGGATGCAGTATTTGTGGTGGTATTGCAGTGGCAGCCCTAGCAAATGGATGGAGCTCGGCAGCAGCAGATCACCCCAGCAGGAGCGGGCGACCACACAATCAGCTATTTCTGCTCCTCCACAAGAATGCGTCTGAGTGGGCTGGCCCTGTTCCTAGCCAAATACTCTCCTCATTCATTATCCTGTTAGTATCAGAGGCCTCCATCTTACACTGCTACCAAATAAATGGGTCCTAACACTGCCAATCAAAAGACATTGTGCACCTGCTCTCTTTTTTCTTTATTATTTATTGAAAGGCTCCCTAGGGAGCCTTTTGATTGCACTACCCTTAAGAAAGGGGTCTCAAACTCAACTGACCTGGGGGCCGCTGGAAGTAGAGTCTGGGTGAGGCTGGGCCACATCAAGTATTCCACCACCGCGGTGCTGGTGGGCCGCTCATCCCGCAGCGCTTTGAAGGCTGCAGGGCCCCTCCCCGTGCCCCGCCCGTCCCGGCACTTGGCCCGCAGGCCACGAGTTTGAGACCCCTGCCTTGAGGTGTTTTTCCATGAGCCTCCCATGCCCCAAGTATGACATCTCTGTGGTAAACAGGAAGAGTGAGGAGACTTTTTAAAAATATAAGTATGGCCTGGCATGGTTATCCACACCAGCAACACTGCTTTTCCCTGTGTCCAGCATGCGCACCATGCCAGTGTGCCCGCATACACATTCAGCTGTCCCTGTTGATGGGAACTCAGTAAAGTCTTTTGAAAAAGAAACTTTGGATAAGTCTGTTTACTCAAGAGAAAAAATGCAACAGCTTTGAGTATCCTGCCCATTGTTGCCTGCAAATTCATTCTTCACAGACGTATTACCTGGGAAAGGTGTCTGCCTGGAAAGTCACTTCTGAAACGTATGTATGTATGTATGTATGTATGTATGTATGAATAAATAAATAAATAAATGCAACGAAGTACTGCCTGTTAAAGAGTGCTTCCAGACAGATAGCTCATAGAACTAAAAATCAAATGCACTGTGCAGCCATTCTGTCTTTTCTTGCTACATGCACACAATTTTTGGCAAGGAAAGGGCAATAGTAGTAGTGCAAAAGCACAGGAGACCTACAAATTGGCACTTTTATCTGCCTGCCTATAAAATTACATGAATGAGACAAGGCAATTGCAAAATAAAACCTCACCTGGTAGCAACTTTGGTTGCTTTCTTGCTGTCACAGGCTCAAGTGACACTTTACCTTCAACATATAATGTGCAGCTATGCCTGACCTTTCTTTCAGTGCTTAAAAGTGCTGGGAACCCTAAGTTGGAATTCTAGAATGGGGGTGGGGACTTTAACCCATTGCTCCTTACTCTGATCCCAATTTGTATCAAGATCTCAGCACATACAAATTGTACAGAAAAAATGTCTCAGGTTTCTTCAGCTGAGGCTTCCCTCCCTGTGTAAAGAAGTGCATGCATTGGAAAGGGATCAGGACCACAGTTATGAGTATAGGGTTAAAACTCTCAGCATTAAGGTCCAGATTCATTTTGCATCCCCACAGAAGGCACTTACAATGTGCAGAAGAGACAGTTTTCTATGTCTTGTCTGTAATGCAGGGACTACCTGTATTGTAATATTTTAACTATGTATTTTATTACAGAATATTTTATTTATTTATTATTTGCAGGGCTTCTATGCCACCCCATTCGCCGAAGCCTCAGGGTGGCTCACAATAATACATAAATAAGAGCAGTATAAAACAATATGAGTTGACCTGGCCCGAATAAATAAATAAATAATATTAACGATTAAAATAGCGTTTGAATAAAAAGGTCTTCGCCTGGCGCCGAAAAAGAAATAACGACGGCGCCAGGCGGATCTCTCTGGGGAGCACATTCCATAAATTGGGCGCCACTGCAGAGAAAGCCCTCCTCTGAGTACTTACCCTCCTAATATCCTTCACGGAGGGTTCCCGGAGAAGGGCCTCTCCCGCTGATCTCAAGGGGCGGGCGGGCGGGTATATGGGCATAAGCGCTCCTTCAGGTAACCAGGACCCAAGCCGTTAAGGGCTTTATAGGTCATAACCAAAACCTTGAATTGGGCCCGGACTTCAATCGGGAGCCAGTGAAGCTGATGGAGAACTGGAGTCATGTGAACATAACACCCAGTCCCTGTCAGCAGCCTGGCAGATCTATTTTGAACCAATTGAAGTATCCGGACCGTCTTCAAGGGCAGCCCCACATAGAGCGTGTTACAGAAGTCAAGTTGGGAAGTCACCAATGTGTGTGTCACTGTCACCAGGCAGTCGTCCTCCAGGTAGGGACGCAGTTGATGGATCAGCTGAAGCTGAAAGAAAGCGCTCCTCGCCACCGCTGTCACCTGAGCTTCCAAAGAAAGCTCTGGGTCGAGGAGCGCTCCAAGCTGCGGACCTTGTCCCTAAGAGGGAGTGCAACCCCATTCAGGACTAGGTTCAGGTCCCCTTCCCTGACGCCTGATCCGCCAACCAACAGGACCTCCGTCTTGTCTGGATTGAGCTTCAGTTTATTGGCCCTCATCCAGCCCATTACCTCGGCCAGGCACCAGTTCAGTACAGCCACTGCCTCACCTGGATTGGTACAGAATGAGAGGTAGAGCTGGGTATCATCAGCGTACTGCTGATTCCGCAGCCCACACCTCCTGATGACCTCCCCCAGGGGTTTCATGTAGATGTTAAATAGCAAGGGGGACAAAATGGAACCCTGCAGAACTCCATGGCATAGCTGCCTTTGGCGCAGAGCCATAGTCCCCCGGCACCACCTTCTGGAATCGGCCATTGAGATAGGAGCGGAACCACTGCAAAGCAGTGCCTCCGATCCCCAATCCCGCTAGCCTATCCAGAAGGTATCGAAAGCCGCTGAGAGGTCCAGGAGAACTAACAGGGACACACTCCCCCATCTCTCTCCCTGCACAGGTCATTGTACAGGGCAACCAAGGCAGATTCAGTACCGTAGCCGGGTCTGAAGCTGGACTGAAATGGGTCCAGATAATCAGTTTCCTCCAAGAGTGCTTGGAGTTGTCCCGCCACCACCCGCTCCAACACCTTGCCCAGAAACAGGATGTTGGCCACTGGTCTATAATTAGTGGCCATCTCTGGATCCAGTGATGCCTTCTTCAGGACCGGACGGACTACCGCCTCCTTTAAAGGGGCAGGTACCTGGCCCTCCCTCAGAGAAGCGTTAACCACTTCCAAGATCCAGATCCCTATCCCGTGCTTGGCATTGTTAATTAGTCAAGATGGGCAAGGGTCCAATAGGCAGGTGATGGGACGTACTCGTCCAAGCACCTTGTCCACATCATCAGGCCACAGTAACTGAAATTCATGCATCAATTTTGGATCAGACGGCGACATTTGTATCTCCCCGGAAGCCTCTGAATCACTAGTGGAGTCTAGCTTGTAACGAATCTTAGCGTTTTTCTCCCTGAAATGCTTGGCAAAGTCGTCACACAGCAGGCCTTCGAGGGTGGAACCGGATCTTTCTTAGGGCCGGGACAAACCAGCTCTTGTACCACCCAAAACAGCTCTGCCGGACGGCATTGTGAGGAGGCAATGGAAATGGAGAAGAATGTCTTTTTTGCCACCCTCACCGCCACAGCATAGGCCCGATAATGGGCTCTTAAGTGTGTTTGGTCAGATTCATCCCGTGATTTCCTCCACCTATGCTCTAGACGTCTCCCAGCCCGCTTCATCGCCCGCAATTCAGGTGTATGCCAAGGGAAAGAGTGGGCTCTGCCCGGCGGGAGAGGATGCTTAGGAGCGATCGTGTCAACAGCCCTGGTCATCTCCCCATTCCACAGTTCGACCAGAGCCTTGACAGGAGCACCAGCCTTGTCAGCCGGAAACTCCCCAGGGCCTTCAGGAATCCATCCGGATCCAACCGGCTCCAGGAGCAGACCCACACAATCGGGTCCGCACCCTTACAGAGGGAAAGGCCGCTCTCAAGCACAAGCCTCAAGAGGAAATTTTCTAATGTATGCTGGGTCAACTTATCACTGCTTTAGAAGGGTGTGCTAATAAATCATCTAAAATGTTCAAAAGGAAAGTAAAGACATTTCTAGTGGATACTGAAAACTGTCTAAAATTCACCAGATGTCACTTATTATAGAGATGTGAAGTAAAGAGATTATATTATGCAGCACAAATGAACCTCATTTAACCTGTGGAAAGGTGAATGAGGTCATTATCTCTTTAAAAAATCTGCCCTACCTCCTTTGACAGAGCACAGTGCAAAAACTTATCTTCCATTTTTGCACTTTGACATTTTTTTCCATGGGTTTAAACTTTTATGGTATTGTGACTTCTGAAGAAGCAAGTTGTAAATGTTAATGATAGGCTTAAAGCATCAGTTTCCACATATTTTTAAAACGACAGAACCAGGTAACAGGTTGAAAGGTAACCTCCCACTTTAGCACTCTGAAGTATGCTTATGATCTGCTCTCAGTAGAATGACTTTAAGCTAGGATAGCCTATTTTAGCTAACAGAGATATTACAGTTTTATACCAGTCAGTGATCTTTCAAGAAAATCTGCTGCTAATTCTGTGGCAACATATTTAAACAACTTGGAGCCTTTAAGATTTTGAAAATACAGTATATACCTATAATGTTTTGAATACTACACTTATATAATCTCAGAGGCAATTTAATCCAGGAATTGTTGCTTCTGTATGACCAGCTGTAACTAGATATTAACTTTTCTTCTCAGCCTAGAGAGAACAGAGAAGGGAGTCAGTTGCTTCAGCAGTGGCAGTGTAAACAGTAGAAAAGTGAAATATTTCATTGCATTTGTTACTGTCACAAGAAATTATTGAAATGCCACAATATTTAGAAATTGTATAGCACTTTCAATTAGTGAAGCATTTCAAATGCATTGTCTAGTTGTTATATCCATAATGATCCTTTAGGGCAGGGAGATGCTGTGGGACACCAAGCCTCCCATCATCCATGACCATTGACCTTGCCATGAGGGTGATGGAGGCTGCAGTTCAACAACATCCTTAGGGCCACAAGCTGTCCACCATACTCTAAGGCAAATCAGATCATTATACCCCATACTGCAGACGGGAGGGGCAGTGAGACTGAGAGAGTGGTTCCCCTAAGGCCACCTACTAAGTAGGTAGCAGAAGTAGGATTTGAACTGGGCACCTCCTGAGTTGTTTAGCCACAATGCTATGTTAGCTTTCACAGGGCCACTTTTCACACCGCCAATTGAAAAGGCAGATGCATTACTAGCAATCTTTCTATCCCTCTGAAAGGTGGGACAATATAATTATCTCCATATTGCAAACAGAAAGCTGAAATTTAGAGAGCAGCTTGCCTAAAAGCAACCTGTGAATTCCTCAAGTGAAACAACTTGAACTGGGAACTGCCTGGCTCACAGCTCATTCTCCATCAACTGAGCTGCACTGCTTCTCACTGGCCCATAGTAATATACTAACACATCCTGCCTCAGGGTGAGTATGTCTGGCCTAAGGGTGGGGAGAAAAGGCCAAATTGGAAAATGGGAACCATTTCAAGGGTCACATGGGTCCATCTTGTGGGTAGGGCCAAAGGCTGAAAGGATTGGGCAAGTCTGCCTTCTACAATTTTATGCCTACTTATTTATATTTATTTATTTAAAGTTTTTATATTTTGCCCTTTACATTGGCTCAGGGTGTCAATAACACAAATAAATTAAGATACAGCACCATAAACAATATATAAACTAAATATTAAAAATAATACTAATATTTAAATTACTGGAAAAATAAAAAGGATTTGGCCTGGTGCCAAAATGAAAAAGTATCCGCACCAGGTGCACCTCCCTGGGAAGCCCATTCCAAAGCTGGGGCACCACCAGAGAGAAGGCCCTTCTCCAGGTAGCCACTCTTCGGATCTCCTTCAAAGAGGGCTCCTGAAGAAAGACGACTGCCTCACCTGGATCAGATGTAAAAGAAAGGTACAGCTGGGTGTCATTAGCATATTGATGACTCCTCAGCCCAATCCCCCAGATGACCCCTTCCAGTGGTTTCATGTAGATGTTGAACAGTATGGGGAATAAAATGGAACCCTGTGGAACTCCATGACAAAGCTGCCATGACACAGAGCCACAATCCCTCAGCACCACCTTCTGGAATCGTCTGGCCACGTAGGAGTGGAACCACTGCAAAGTAGTACCTCCAGTCCCCAGAAGGATACCATAGTCAATGGTATCAAAAGCTGCTGAAAGGTCCAGAACCCATAGGGATGCACTCCCCTTGTCTGTCTCCCTGCACAGGTCATCGTACAGGGCGACCAAGGCAGTTTCAGCTCCATAACCAGGTCTGAATTCAGACTGAAATGGGCTTACTTAGAAGTAAGCTGGTCAGTATTCAAAATACCAAGCAGCTACTTGTCTATTCAGAAGCAAGCAGGTGTCACACCTGCAAAAGGTACTGCTCAATTGTATGTAACAGCTTTCGTGTATTTAGTTCACAATCTTTGCAAAAACTCAAGACTTTTCCCACATTCAAAGGTCCATAAAATCCTTTTCTTGCTCTCTTTCCAGCATTTCTAAGATCCATCCTTGCATGCTATTTAATCTTTATCCAGTTATTTAAAGACTGATTTCTTGTGATGGGTGAGAATAGCAAAAGACATTTATGGGCCAGATACGAGACCCCCATGGGCTGCTCTGCCCTGCTGAGCCTCTTCTTTGAATGACAGAAATGCTGTCAATGGTATCTAGTGGAGGCTGGTGGCTTCAGTGCGGGTTCATGGTGCTGAACCTATTTGAAGGTAAGGTTCAGAACCATGGGTGGCTCCTTTAAAGATCAGGTTAAAACCCAGAGTAGATGTGCCATCCCCACAGAACCAGCAGCCTCTACTGACTATGACCAGAGGAGGATCTCCAGGTTCTCAGGGATGGCTCTTTCTCGACCAACTGTGTGGGATAGAGACATTAGGTAGAGATTCTAGACACTTAATTTCTGGCCTTATGAGTACACAAAAACAAGCAGAATTCTTGAATCTAGTCACTCTCCCCTGAAATCTCCAGAACAACTATAACATGCATGCATGCAACACTAATGTAAAAGACAGTAGATACATTTTTAAAATCAGACATCTTCCACATAAACACTATGACACAAGGCATTTAAGTATACTAGTTAGTCAAAGCCATTAATAGGACAGTGGGAAGTAGCTACTTTCCCATAATGGTTCATTTATTAAATATGACTATCTTTAAAACAACAATTATGTTAATTCTATGGCAATTCATGGGCGGAGTCTTGGTTGCAGTTTTGCTACCTTTAAACAGTTATACTATAGGTAAATTATAGCAACACTGTGCACAACTTAACTTGCAAGTGCCAAAATTAAATGTTTGTTCCATTGCAAAATGATTGGGCAGACTTTTTATGAATGAAATATTTCATGATAGGGTTGAATGAAAGATTAGTGCATGTTAGGAATCTCTTGAATTTTAAACTCATGTAACTGAACTAACAATATTAAATTCATGTGCTGGGGTTATGTAGGAAATGATTTTAAAAAGTGTTATCTCATAGCAGTAAAGTGCATGATTAAGTTTTTCTTATAAAAGAAGCTTACCCATTGCTGCTCCCAGAATGCACTGATAGATTCTGTGAGAAACCTTAGGAACTGCACACATTAGATACTCATTCCTGCAGGGCTGGCAGGTGTGGGCTATGTTGAATAAATTTATTATATTTTGTGTTAATAATGAAAATTCTAGAAAAACCAGATAAAAGTGCTCTATATCCAGCTAATTTGAAGCTACCTTATGAGACAATAACAAGCTTCTAACAGTTTTTTTTAAAGTATACACTAATTATGCTTAATGTTCCCTGTCGCATTAGCTTTCATGGTAATTATATTTCAAAACTTTTGCAATTAGGGTGCAGTTAATATTGTGGAATATTGCAATTATTTTTCATTGTGACACCTCTATTGAAAACTGGTGGCATAATGATCACATTGTTCAACTAAATCAGAACTGTAGAAATATGGCAAATGAACCAATTACAGATTATTATTTCTAATTACAGATAATGCCATTTTCCATGCCTTTGTCCAAAAGAATTTCTCAACACACACACATGGTCATGATTCAAAGCACATGCACACAGCTCCATATCAAACCTACATTTTCCCCGTTTAGAAAGTGCCCCAAGTTTAAAAAAAAGGAAAAAGAAAGTAGTTAAGGGATTTTTCATAAATCTTAAAAGAAATCTGAACAACAACAACAGCAACATGTACAATTAGAGTGTGAACAAACTTCTCCTTTAAATGTAGTAACTTTTATTCTGTTTCTTTAATTAGTTCTAATATTTTATTCCACATTCCACCCTTGCAAGGGTAGCTCACAAGTACAAGACATAAAATACTAATGATAAAAAAAAAATAAAAGCAACAACTCAAGAAGGAAAACAGACTCTATAAGGAAATGAGTAATTTAAAGAGCAGTTTAGATCTTTTCTGGGAACAGGAGAAGGAAACTATTAAAAAAATTAAGTGTGACTGTGCAAGCAGCTTGCACACAGGGTGTCATTTGATTACAGCGCTGAATTTTAAGAACAGCAGTTTACAAACAGAGATTCACACAAACATACATTCAAGTTTCATATATGTTCGCATTATTATTACTACCGCTACCAGTATTACATTGTAGTCGCAAGGCAACCGAAGCAGCTATGTGGTCTTCCTCTACTCCATTTGTCCTCATACCAACCACCTTGTGAAGTAGGTTAGGCTGAAGGAGTGTGATTGACCTCAAGTCACCAGAAAAGCTTCATCACTGAATGGGGACTATATGAAACTAACATAGGTCTTTTTCTCTGTTCATGAGGCAGAATGCAAATATTGCATCACAGACTTGCTGTAAGTCCAGTAGACAAAATCCAGTGGTCCTCAGTATTGTACATTCTATATTCACAAGTTACTTGCTTATGTAATCTGCCTTTTTCTGTATTAAATGAGAATGTTTCATATGTTAGCTGCATTCCACTGACCATAAGTTTTGTAAGTTACAGCATAGTCTTGTACTGTATTTGCCTTATTTTCACCCAAGTTTCCGTAAAATCAATTAAAATCATTAAAATCAGTGGCACCAAATCAGCTTCAGATCTAGTATTTTATATTACAGTTGCTGTACTTTACATGGATTATGACTAACCATATAATTGAAAGGATGAGCAGTTCAATACATGCAGAAAGTGTAAATGCATTGCCATGAATCAGAAGTACATCAGCTAATGAAGGACTTGAAAGAAATCATCCATGCATAAAATGACATTTGAGAAACAATCTGAGACTTCACGAGGATGCATTTCAACAGGAAAAACAAATAATTCTTCTTGCAGAGTAATATAAGACAAATTAGTCCTGATCTAGTGTAAGACAAATTAGCCTGGCTCCATAATGCACACATAAAGATTCTTAGTTGCTGGGAGACACTTTCCATGTGTGCACCTACTGTGTAGTCCCCATAGAATTTAAATCATGATCATTACTTTTAATACTTAGACATAAATAATTTAACTGTTTTCTACTTTAAGAATAGCAGCTAATAAACCTGAGTTACCCATCAAAGATAAGTTGTTCCATCCATGGTTCAGGGTCCACATTTTATTTGCTAGCATGTGTAATATATCCAAAACACAAACATCATCTGGATGCCTCAACTGAGACAAGAGACTTCAATTTTATACTGGAAATGTCAAATCCAATTTCTTGTCTTTCACATTAACAAAAACTAGTGCGGCAAAAACATCTTTATCAACTCATGCTTTGCAATCAAAATAGACTTCCAAAGCAACAGAATACAGACTAAAATGGAAGTTCCAAAAAAATAAAGGTGCAGAACTGAACCGGATTCAAATGAATGGTTCTTTTGAAAGACAACCCTAATAGTTCTCTCTTTGTCCAATAAATCTAAATCCACTGAGGTCTAGCAAAGGGAACTTGGAGCAAATTTATGAAATAAATTTCAGGACTATGTTGAACATTACTACCAAAGTAAGAAATTGAAAGACAACTATTGCCCCAAGATAATCATAGTACCCTTATCCAGGAGCTTCTTAGATATTTAAATATGGATTTATTATGCTGTGATTTTTTAATCATGTGTGATATTTTGATGCTGTGTCATTGTATCTGTGAAATTTCAGCAATCCAACTTAAATAAATTTTAAAAATTAGGGCAAGCAATTTAGTACCAGGAAGAACTAGAATGTATATAGTACACTAAAAGCAAAATAACATGCCTAAACAAATTAAACCAAAACCAGGGCAAGCACTGTGGATTGGATTCAAATTTCGGCACATTGAACTGGGTTGAAAAAAGCAGACTGTCTCACCCTTTCCTTTCTACAGCACTGCCTCCTCTTCTTGGTAGCCCCTCCACCCCCCGCAATGCTAAACAGAGGTTCATGGAGCACTGCTGAATGCTTCAGGCAGAGAAAAGGGTAGATTCTTGAAAATAGGATGCATATAACTTTCAGGAACATGGTAAGAACATGTACAAGTGTGGAAAATTTTGCATGTCTGGCCTGTCTTTCTCCTGACATTTCTCCAGATTCATATATAATCTTTTTTGTATGTCAGTTCTGCCGTACAGGTAGTCCCCAGGTTATGAACATCCGGGTTACAAACAACCCGCACTTATGAACACACAGACTGCCATAAACCGTATATGAGTATCTTCTGTAAAAAGCTGTAATATCTCTAGGGAGATATGCAACACATTTGCTGATACATCATCAGTGGCTATGTAATTCCTTAGAGATAGTCACGCCTTTTCACTAGAGACAGAGATTCACTAGAGATATTCATGGCTTTTAACTAGAAATAGTCACAGCTATCTCTAGGGAACTACACACATTTGGCGAGACATCTCACAGTGGCCACATAGGTCCCTAAGGAGAAGTCATGGAAACCCATTTCCTTAGACCAAATGTTTTCACCTTCTCCAATGAGCTCTTCAACACCTCAGAAAACACGTTTGGTCCCAATTCTACATAAGTCTTATGTTTCATCAGGAACTGGAACCTCAACAAATGCTCAGCCAGCTCTGCCTTTATACATGGAGTCTTTCAGACTATTTTGACATGGATTAAAGCATTCTCAATGTTACAAGCAGGCTATATTGGGGCTATATTGCCCTAGCAGCCCATTATTCAAGAACTTCAGAAGATTATGAGGAACTGGTAAGTCACTTTTAAAAGATCCAAGTTATTTTCTATTGGACTTACTTTAAAATTAAAGATGGACAGACAAACATACATTAAGCCAGTCATAAGAGCCATGTTGCAGCTTTTCCAGTACTGTATACCTACACACATACACATTTTTTTTCTCTTTTCAGAGCCTGTAGCTATTTTATTATTACTGTATTATTATCATTATTACAATGCTGTATTGTTTAAGAGGCTTTTGTGAATATGGAAGTTTTTCTGAAGTATTTTGCATGCATGGAAATGTAAAATATATACATATACTAAGACAAACATTTGGTGTACTCATGTGATCTGACTTACATACAAATTTGACTTAAGGACATTCTCAGGAATAGAACTCCTCCCTAATCTGAGGACTACCCAGATTGGGAAAATAGTAGGTTTTTTTTGAAAAAGTTATAGGAACTTTAAATTTCTGCTTGCTGACATGCTATTGATACTAAATTTCCTGCTAAGCTTCTGCATTATGGCTTTAGAATTAAGGAAATGTTGAACAGGTAATAATTCAAAACAGCTATTCCGAGAATCATTACAGAATGACCAGAAAGTCAAAAATGTACTTCTAGCATTTTTGCATTTTTAAAATGAATCATTTCTCCTTATACACAGTTCTGCTGGGCTTCTACACTGGTCAGCATTGAAACAACTGCATCTATAAAGCATTTTGAAGCAATTCAGCTCATTGCCATTGAATTGTCACGTTTCAAACAATTGAAAGCAAATGCAGACATTTCCGATATTTCAGGCAATGTCTTGAAAAGATAGCTATGAAGCCAGCATTATCTCTACTGTAAACTTGCCCGTTGTGTTCATACAAATGCAATCATTTTAATTGCCAAATCACTGACATGTGCTAATTGCTGTATCCTCTGTGATTATTTTTGTTTTCCCAAAAGATAGGGATGATGGCATTCAATCTGTCAAAATCTGTAACACATCTCAGTGAGTCACCGTATTCACTTTTTCCACTCAAGGAAAAAGTCAAATAAAAATTAGTAAGGCTTTATGGTACGAAAACAAAAAATAGATTTGTCTTCTGAATTACTAAACGTGTCCGTATACATGGTCCTCAGGTTTTTGATTTGCCTGTTATAACAGCTTCAAAACTGGTTTCCATAGACACAATCTAGTTTCTCACCTGTAATTAAGGGGCAACTGGCAAGCAAAAGTAGGGTAGAAATCATGACGTTGACATCCAGGACACTTGCCATGCTGTGATGATACCTGTGAGACCTCTTGTTCCCATGCCAGATACTCTGGCCAAGCCTGTGTGCAGAGCTTCTCCTTCTCCTGATTCAAGGAGCTCACACAGCAGGGATTAGCTCACTGGATTTGCCTCAGCATCATGCCTTAAGCATTATTGCTGAGCAGCAGGAGAGAAGTCTGGACTCAGCAACTGCAGAAAACAAGCAGGGAGCCTTTCTTCTCTTTCCAATCACTGAGTAGCTTTGAATGGATAGATCACCACCAATGGATTGTGTCAAGATTTCAAGGGGTGTTCGTGGGTTGGGAGGAAGTGGAATGTGAACCTTCCTCCACCCCTTGATCCACTGTTTCTATCAGTGGGACACCAGTCAAACTGTGTCTGAATTGCTTTTGTTGAAGGCTTTCCTAGTTACATTCACCAAAAGACTGTGTACCCTTCAACCAAAGAGATGGAGAGGGGGATTAACGCTACATAAACATTAACATTCTTGACTGTATGAATCACGGAATGGATCGTGTCCTCTCTAGGAAACCACCACTGTCTCCAGAGTATCCACAATGAATAGCCTGCGATAAGCCCAGGGCAGTGATTACTTCCTTAACAGTCCCTCATATTGGCTTCTATTTACCATAAAATCCTGTTCAATCTCCCAGTCTGTCTTACTCGCTGAAACAGAACGATTAAATTGCTTATTCAGACCAACCCAGCAGGTGTTGATAAAAGAAGCAAGCAAAGGCTTTCTTTCTTCCAAGGAGGCAGTCTTTCAGTACTGTGGGGGCTTAACCAGACTCTTCACCCCAGCCCAGAACAATGTGTATACCTGTTCCTGGTCATTTCCAAGATGCATCTTCCTTTGCTCTCCCCCTTTGGCTGTCTTTCCATTTACCTAGGAATTCCTCCACTGTCAATATTGCAGTTTTTTCTGCATGTCCTTCTCTTGCCCTCCGCCACCTTCCTTTTATCCTTCCACTTCCCCCCTCACTCCCTTTAATCGGTGCCCCACTTCAGGTGTTGCTTATTTTGGCTGGGATAGCAAGCTGCAAGAGAGGCCAAGTGTGTGATGTCACTGGTTGGAGGGCCCCCGCTTGCCACTTCTCCTGTCCTTGCCAATTGTGCTAGCCTGAGAGCCTGCCAGGCTGCAGATACCAGCCATGGGGCAAGGCGCAATTTGAGGTGCCACTGATAAGAGGTGGTGAGTTCTATTGACCCTTCGCACAGTGGTGAATCGGGAAATAGCAAAACTTTAACTGAAGTAGGACCCAAACATTCAGTGAACATATTAATAGTAAAGAGTGGCATTCCAGAGCAGCAGTAACAGCAGTGACTACTGTCAAATGTCATATCTATTATCTGTACTGAATGCCTCTGCACAAGCTTGCCAAGCACTGCACAAGTTACAACCAAATCATAAAGCAATAAAAATTGTAGTAATTTAAAACCAGTGCGGTATCAAAATGCAGTGAGTGCATACCAAAATAAAGTTCAGAGTTAGAAGAAACTATCAAAAGTTAAAGCCACCATGCCAAGGGGCTAATAGATCTAATATGCTTAACATTTTAAAAGTTTGAGATACTAAGAAGAACAAGAATCAAGTGGCCAAGTGTGGAAGCCAGGCAAGTTGCCCTAAGGAAAGAGCAGCTGATGATAAATTTGGTAGGACTTTCTCCGTGGTGGCCTCTCTCTTATAGCCACCTTTGAGCCTTATATGGAGAGGGCAAATGGAGAAGTGATTCAGTAGATGACCTTAAGGAACAGGTAGGAACACATGAAAGCAGTCATCTCAGCACATGAGTGGGTTCAAACCATGGAAATTTTTATTGGTTAAACCAGCACTCCAATGATCATAATATCTGGCCTCCGCCCCATTTTATACTATCTGAAAAGTGTGAACTGTTTCTAAAGGCAGCTCCATTCACAACAAAGTAGGAATCCAAACAGGAGGATGCTAGAGCATGGATCATTGCCATCACAGTATCCACCTCTAGAAAGAGTTACAGAAGTGATGGAGCCAAAGCTGTTGCTCTGGGCTACTGGGACCACTTGAAACTCTAAGGATGAAGCTTAATACAACAGCACCCAAAGTGGCATGCCTGGTTTTGAAGGGGAATACCACCCCCTCCAGACCTGGATGAATGTCTCTCACTCTGACCGAGGACTAGCAGTGTCTCTTAGAAACCCTGGTGCCAGCTGTCACTCTCAACCCCTTCCTGCTGCTGCATGGTGGCCATTCTCACCATTGCATCACTCCTTCTGCCTCATTACACACCCCTTCCTGTGTCCCTGACCCTAAAAGCAGATGGCATGGCTCTAAATAGAACTGGACAGACTTAGAAGGTCTGTTCATGATTGTGAGAAATGTCACTTTGTGCATTCCCAAAACAATTTTGCATGAAGTTCAGCAGAAATTCAGAAAACTTTCCTTCAAAATCAGCTGTCTAGGTAAGAAGGGAATTGCTGCAAAGCTGGCACCTATTTCTGACAGCCATTCCAACAGGATACCATAGCCAATGGCATCAAAATCTGTGAAGAGGTCAATGAGAATCAACAGGATACTCTTCCCCAATGCTCTGGGTGCCATGGCAAGCCCAATATTAAGTGAAAATGAACCCAGAAATCCTGTTTCATTCAAGGTAGCCTGAATCTCATCAGCTACCACATGCTCCAACACCTTGCCTAACAAAGGAGTATTTGCCATTGACCTATTATTATTAAGATCTTCCAGCTTCAGTGACAGTGCCTTCAGGAGTGGCTGCAGCACTGTCTTCTTTAAGGAAGCTTAAACCATTTCTTTTTGTAAGCTTTTCCCTTCTTCCTGGACTTGGCCAGCACTCCCCTTTACCTGATGTGATCAACCATGAGAGGTAAGTCAAGAAAACATGGGGGTCAGATGTACCTTATTAAGCACTTTATCCACATTCTTGCATCCCACAGATTGCATGCATAATAAAATTCATGCAATTGAAAGAGTGAGCAGGACTTCCTTTAAACAAGAATGCAGTATAATTTTATGAGAAGCCATTTATAACTTTAATTATGTCATCCTCATTCACACTGAATATTTTTTAGGAAAGTATAAGCTTTGATTTTCAGCAATATCAGTCTCATGAAGACTTTTGAAAAATGCAGGTTATGGAAAAATGCAGTAGGAAACAGAATGCTTACCTTCACCTTCAAAGGCAAGTTATTTCTTTGCATTTTCCTGGACATCCGTGGCCTGGATTTGTTAATGTAAATATATACATATATGAAAAGTACGTTGAACTACATAGTATGCTCTTGAAACATATTAAAGTACAAATATGAAGCACCCTTTATGTTTTTTTATTTCAACAATTAGAGAAAAACCTAGCTCCCCTTTCTACTTTTCTAAAGATGTTTTCATTGCCGCCTCCTCAATGAAGGCCTTTCAGATCCGCTCCAGAATGTTCCATAACTCTCTGGAAAGATACAGAGGGCTGCAGCTGGATGGGGAATGGGAACTACCAGTCCTACCTGTTCTGTCACCAAAATGACACCATTGAATACAGCAATGTTTTAACATGACACAAGTTTTGGGATGACTGATTTTTTTTTGGATTCTTGCACACCACCACATAGTCCAAAAATGACTTGATTACCCAGAAAGAATGCAGAGCTGAAATGTTTCCATTTACTTCTGAGGTAAAAACCACTACCTTCTACTTAGTTTCTTCATTACCAGTTTAACTATACAATCACATGGCTTGTTCATGATGGGCACTGACCAGCTGAGAGGAGTATTTAGCCCCTGCCACCAAGAGTTCCTTTTGTTTCTTTCTTTGCTTCATATTGGATTGGCTTGCCTTGCTGTGCTTGTACGTTTGGTTTTCGAAGCTTCCTGTTGCATGGTTGGACTGGAACAATGACTTTCTTGTGCCTGGACTCTGGGGAAAGTCATCCTTGCCATGGGTGACAGGATAAACCCTGAAGAGGTGGCACCAACAGGGGCTGCTCCTTTGGTTTACTA
>NW_025336479.1:17449012-17488499 GCF_004798865.1 Varanus komodoensis | reverse complement strand
GGTTGCCAGGTGGGGAGGGGTGCCTCTTCCCATATTGACTGGGAAAATGAAAGTTACCTGGTGTCTGTGTAAGAGACAGGTCTATGACCCTGAGCAAGGGTGAGAGGCTACGTGAGGGAAGAAGGATTAAGCAGTACCACCACATGGGTGGGAGACAGGGGAGGAGAAAAAATGGAATGTAATTTAAACATATTCCCTGGCTGGGAATGTAAAGTAATCAAGCATGAGTCAAGGAGCACTCCTGAGTTATAAATCTGCTCTTCAAGGGGTGTATGACCCCATCTGGGAGAGGCTGAATTCCCTTCATTCAGTCAGAAGAACCATCCACCATCAGCATCTCAGCTTTGCCTGACGGTGTGTCAGTGTGTTAGCCCTCATTCAGTTCATTGATGCACCCAGGCACTGGTTTAGCACATCCACAGCCTCACTTGCTGAAGATGAAAAGGAAAAATACGTTTGTGTGTCATCAGCAACTCTAGATGACCCAGCCCAATTGCTTTCCATCCCCAAACAGATTCCTCACAAATCCCAAGTGTGAAGTACATACAGAATGCCATTTTTCTCACACACATTCCATTGTCTTCTAAGCACTAGTAAAGGAATTCTTCAAAGTGGAGCATATGAAGTGTCCTGAGGAACACTTAAGGTAGTCTAAATTGGTGCTACCCCCGCAAAGGGTGTACATCATGGTTACTTTCTGAAACTGAGCTCTTTTACTTCTAATGGTGACAGCATGGAACATACTGCTTATGTCACAGTAACAGCAGAACACTGTACCAAAATATGAGACAACTTTAACTGAATCTTTGCATACTTGAATCAGGTTTGAATTGGGAAAGGAGAAACTCCTAACATCAGCCATAAACACATACGTATAGCAGGGCACACTTTGAATCAATTTTTCTATGAAAAAAGACTGAGAGAAAATAATCTGCGGGTGACTGCTGAGGAACCTGGATGGATTTCTAAGGTCTCTTGAGGATTTTCCCGCAGGCTTTAGCTAGAAGCCCTGCTGAGATTCTGCTCAGTGTTTGAAAGGAGATGATGAAGTGGCTGATTATGATTATTCACAATGTTCTAGACCTTATTATAGCACTGTGTAAGGTTGTTAGTATTTTGAGGCGCTAAGGATAATGGAATAACACTGTCAATGCTTAGTATGGAAATGACAAAGTTCATAATAGACACCACTGAACACAGCTGAGAATCCATTTGCTGTCATATGCTCCAGTGATCCAGGTGAAAAGATGGCCTTTTCCACAGTGGCTCCTCACTTCTAGAATCAGTTGTCACTGAAGTTTAATCACAGTGCATGGGCAGAATATTGACCAGGATAAAGACCTGTGAGAAGCAATTTAACTTTTATTCTGATTTAGGGATGGGATGGGGAACCAGCTACTGACAGAATGATAATCTGCAGTACAAGGAAACACTATGAAGAAGAACTACCTCTGTCTGGAGTTGAAAAAATAAACTTGTTTTGCTTTGCCATTAACCTCTGGTGTGAATGCGGATGAGAAGGGGAAGAGCACACACACCTGCGGGTGCATTTTTGGTGGAAATAGGGCCTATCAGGGAGAAATAGTGGTAGTCAGGTCCTTACCCTAGTTAACTCAAGGCTGTTGGAGCCCAAGGCTTGTGGTGAGAGGGGCATGCCTTGGGGACCTGCTGGTATCTCTGTGGAATTTGGAAGGCAAGTCTGAGTATAAAAGGCAGAGCATCTTCTGGGGGAAGGAAGCCAGATACCTGGGTGGAATGTACTGACCTAGGTGCAAAGTCTGAGTCTAAATGCCCACAGCCTGAGCAAGGCATTTGCATACATGAGAGATGAAGGTGTTGAAACTGAGAAACTGGCTACTAAGTGCTTCCACAAAAGGGGCGGCACTAGATGTGCGACACTGTCCAACAGCCTGGGCAGATCATAGCAATTCATATAATTAAACTTGCAGCATGCAAGCTCTATTTACTAGTACATTGAATGAATACACAGCAGTATATTATTTCTAAAATACTTTTGAAGGTCTTTTAGTGTATAGTGCAGTTTCCTATAGACATGAACATCTTTTTCACTTAGTCTTTGGTGCGTTACCACAAGCTTCCTTCCTTCCTATGATAAACGAACAAATACAACTATCAAACTACTGAAATAAAAATCTAGGAGGGCTATAGCACTTCATTCCAGAGTTGAAACAAAGATGCTTACGGCAAAATGTGACAAAATCCCATGAGGTCATGTCACTGGGCCTGAAGGGCTTTGGATCTAAATGGAATGTAGTAGCATGGCAAGTCTGCTGGAGAGACAGCAATCACTATTTTTAAAAGGAAATCTGTAGCATTACATTGTAGGAAATGAAAGCATTTGCCATTTCTAAGGACCAGGCTTGAAATTAATGTGAAAAGCAATTAAAGATACATTAAAAGTGAGAATTAAAACTCAGTGCTAGGTTATTTTAGATAGTGGACCAACATTGCTAAGGACAGAAATAGAGAAACTCATGAAAAGAAAATGTATGTGTGGGAACGTTTACTTCCCTCCCTGGATTTATGCATTGTTTTGACCCTTCATAAGCATTTTGCTCAAGCTAATTACCAATACATACATGCAAGAAAGTTAGAGCTCTTTATGTACACAACCCTGATGTATCAGCACATAAAACTGATTCAAAAGAGCCCAGTGCTGGTGAGAAACAAGAACCAGAGTTTTCATGAGTTCTACAATCAACTTACAACTTCAGTGGTCACCACTGCTTCCACAGTGAGTTTGATCCTTTCCAATCTTATTTTGGTTCAAACCAATGAGAATCCCACAGCCTTTGAACATCTCATGCATAGCAAGATGTGAAAGTTACTTCTGTGCTCTGACTGCCCTGCAAACCAGCTGGATGACACATTTAGATAGTATAACTCTGATGCTTTACAGAGGAGGAAGAAAGCTGAGGTGCTGCCAAGATACTTGCTGAATCTTGGTGGTATTAGTCTTTTTCCTGACTTTTCACCCAGAATGTCCCCTAAACCATTTTCCAAGGTCGGTTATACAATCTCAGATAAGTATCCAGAGTGATTCTTTTTACACAAGCTGAAAATAGGGAATGGAGATCTCCAAATGTGGATCCCAGGTCCAAGTTATAGCTCTTCTGTGATATTGGATTTGGGACCCCCCACCAAAAAAAAAGAAAAGAAAAGAAAAGAAAAGAAAAGAAAAGAAAAGAAAAGAAAAGAAAAAAAATCCTATGGCCCTCTAGATGCTGTTTAGGTACACAGGATTGCTCTGCCTAATACGCAGTATGATGAAAGGCCTCAAAGGCAATAGCATGCATTTAAGCTCTTTTGAAAGTATGCAACTCAATGGTATCCTATGGTGAGACATGGACATTTCAAGTACATTTGAAAATCAAGCAAATGCCTCTAGAAGTGTCACACGCCAATGCCAGTGTCATGACATTTGTGTTTATTTAACCCTCTATGTAGACGTACCATTAGTTATCGGATAGTAATGAGTTTTCCACAGTATATTTTTAGTAAAGTTAATCACTCACCCCCTCATCTATTCATTATCTTGAAGTAGGTCTAATAAATGCATATGCCTCCAAATAAGTACAGTAGGAGCATACAGCTGTCTGATTCAAACCTACATTAGTCACTCTGTCATTTACAAGGCATGTACATATCAAGTTAAGTGATAACAAAATCTCTGCAAGACAAAAATGTCCCTCTTGTCCAGAACCTTTTTCATAAGAGAAAAGGGAACTTTGTGTTCTTAATCCAATAGCGCTTTTAATTTGGTTATAATGAGCATCAGTGATAAAAATTAGTATTTTAAGCATTGAACAGGCAATTGCATATGCTTCTTCCTACACAGCTGAGAATCCAGCTATAATTTGTCCATGAGAAACTGATAGTTTTTTCAAAATAAATCAGATGTGGAAAGGACAGGAAAACAGTCATTTGCTTATTTACATTAGTATACAAATTCTATTTTTAAGGGGATTTGCCAGATGGGAAGGGCAGTATGTTTTTAAATCATTGTCTATTATGATTGTAGATGAGGGATAAAGCATCCCAGATCAAGCCAGAATGGGGGGAGTTGATTAAAAAAAACCTTCCAATGCTACTGTTCTATGATTCTATGATTGCATTTGCCCTTTGTTTTCCTCATTAGCTCATAAAGTGCCTTCCAACCAGAGAGAGGGGGTGCCTCATCTTCTGGCACTACCTCTTGTTTTATTTTGGATTGTTTCATCATAAGGTTTTTGAGGTGAGCAAATTCAGAACTGAATTATGACATCCTCCTTCTGCACAGTACTAACCAGAGTTAGTGTGAATGTCATTGCTGATGTCTGAAAAAGATTCTCTGCTGCTTTCACCAGCCACTATCACTGCTGCCCAGTAACTGCTTTACTGTTTCAGAAGTTTCACACCCCATCATTCCCATTAATGAGATAACACGCTTTGTTTTGCTGACGTGACCATTGCTCCTGAAGAGGGTGGCTGCATCATAGGCTGGTGGCTCAGCCTTATCCATTCTGCCTTAGGACTCACCGGGAGACCGGTCTGGTCAAACTATACTGGCCTCCTGACAGTATCGCTGTTGGCTTTTTGAAACTGTCAAGCTCTCTCATCATATTAACATGTGCACAGAAGAGGGGGATAATACTTCTACACTATGACATATTAACTTTAATTATTTCTATTCTGCCTCTTAAATACTTTCTGAAGATGATTCTGTGAAGATGGCTTCCACTATATAATGAAAACAGTTTATAAAAAGTTGAGGAATGTAGACCATGTTGTCATGCTATACCTGTGGTGCAGCTACATGAACTTTACAAGTGTCAACTATGCAGTTATCCATTTAGGTGAAGTGAAATTCATGTGGTTTTGGAAAATGTTAACCATAATAGGGAAATTTTTATTGCCTTGTTTCAGGCCACCAACTCAATTAACAGTTGCTCCACTGTATAAATGCAAGAATATTTTTCCTGGGATAGACACCTTGAGTCTTTCTACCAACTTATCCAACATTAATGACTGGCAAATCAATTCATATTGTCATGCTATACAGTGGTACCTTGGCTCATGAACTTAATTCATTCCATGACTCTGGTCGCAACCCAAATTGGTCATGAGCTAAGTCAAACTTCCCCATAAGGTTCACTGTAAATAAGGTTAATCCGTTTTGTAACCATTTTTTAAAAATCACAAAAAATTGAAACAAAAGGACAAAGAACGAAAACAGAGATTGCGGCCATCTCCCCACCCTGAGCACAATCTCGGCCATCCCCCTCCCCCCCGAGCATGACTGCGATCATGCCCGTCTATGGCCATGACTGTGGTCACGCTCAGGCAGGGAAGAGGGGTGCAGCTGCAGCCATCTCCCCCCACCCCCCCAAGCACAACCGTGATCATGCCCATGCAGGGAAGATGGGTGTGATTGCGATCATCACTCGATGTGGAGTTTGCCACCTGAGGCAATTTTTTTCTGAAATTTCTATTTGTGACCCAATTTGGTCATGAACTGAGGTACCACTGTACTTAGCTACTTAGTGCACTACAGATATAACATACAGATTGGCTACTAGGGTATTCTGTGTTTCCTCTGAATTTTCAAGGGCACTGATTTTTTTTTTAGAAGTGAGGGAGAAGGGGCTATCTAGAATCAATTCTTCCATTTTTCAAACAGGTGCTAAAAGTTTTGAGGACTGACAGTGTAGATTGTTTCACAATTTTTGCGGCTGCCTATACCCACAAAAGCATGGGAACAGTTATGAAAGAAGGACAGCTATGCAGGGGTTTGATGGCATGTAATTTTGTCTAGAGGGCTTATTTAGGTAGTGGTACTTGGCTACGTAACTGCAAAGTATAAACATGTGGTGTGCCCCTTCTGAATGAGAACAGGTCTAAGATGCTTTCAATAGCAATGATTTAGCAAAGTTTCCCATACAATAATCACATCCATATATGGCTATACTGTGATCTCCTGGTGACTTACTGCAAAAGGCTGAAATTTACTGGTGTTAGATGGCATGTCGAGCAAACATATTTAGGATAGTAGTAAGCAAAGAGAGTAGAAAAGGATGACCAAGGAGAGTTCCCTGCTAACTTTGGAGACCTTAGTGGGTTTGGGGCAGAAGAAGTAGTAGTACAGTACAGCATGCTACAAGTTCCACCTCAGATGTATTCTTCCATGTACTTGTTTTTTATCAACTGCCCCCATTCTGGCTTGATCTAGGATGATTTATCCCTCATCTACAAGCATAATAAACAGAGGCAATGACTTAAAAACCTTGGTTTGGTCATCCAATCAAAGGGAGACTGCACCCATGAAATCAGAAGACTGAGACTTGGAAAGGCAGCAATGAAGAAACTAGAAAAGATGATTAACTGTAAGGATGTATTAATGGAGTCCAAGTCCATCTAAATTATTGTATTCCCAATCACAATGTATGGTATGAAAGATGGACAATGAAAAAAGCTGATAGGAATTAAACTGATGTGGTTCTGGAGAAGACCTTTGCAAATATGCTGGACCATCAGGAAGACAAACAAATCAAACCAGAACTTTCTGTAGGCGCAAAAGTGGCAAAACTGAGGCTATCATACTTTGGATGCATCATGAAAAGACTTCTTGGAGAAGACACTCATGTTAAGTTGAAGGCAGAAGACAAAAGACAAAATACAAGATGGATTGTATCTGTCAAGGAAGCCACCAGTCTTGAACATGAGGGTAGTCTGGAGAGATTTCATTCCTAGCATGCCTTGACAGCACAGAACAAGTGTTGTACCTTTCTGCCACTACATGAGGAGCATGGTATGGGGAGAGCTGGAAAAGTGGTAATGGTGAAATTGTAATGTGAAAAGTATATGAAATAAAATATTTGGATTTTGCTGACACACTTACCTTTATCAATTTGATTTTTTTTAAAAAAACAGCAGTTCGATACATCCCAACAGATCAGCTCATCTACAAGTATTGCAGTCTTACAGTATACAAGACTTTACAAATCAGAATCCATACTTTGAATGGTGCCCAGAAATGGACCAGAGGCATTGCAGATTAAGAAAGACACTTGCCCTTATTTCTCATTAGTAATTTCCCATTTAGTAGGTGCATTTTGAACAAACGGGTTTCCAAACAGTTTTGCAGAGCAACCCCCTTGCAATACATATACTAATCTAACATGGGGTTTACCAAAACATTGATAACTGTGGCAAGATGTCTCTGTTCTGAGGAGGTCACAACTCAGGCACCTAAGCTGGTGAAAATTATCCCATGCCACAGAAACTACTTGAGTTACTGGTGGCAAATCTGGATCAATGCGCACCCCTAACTTGTAACCCTGCTCTTTCAAGACAAGTGCATTGCTATGCAGAACCCAAGCTGTGCACTACCATTCAGAACAGAATAACTACTTCTGGCAGTATCTTGTCTTGATTGTTTAACCATTCCAGTGTTAAAGTAGAAAAACTGCACAATGCACAGTATAGAATAAACACATCTGGGGGCTTTTGACATCTTTACCCAGTTCTATATAAGTGATAGAATCTTAGAGCAGGTGCTACAGAGGCAACAAAATAAAAATAACAAGAAAAGGAAAAAAAATCTATTTCTAGCTTTGCTGCTAAAACCCACCTTGGGCAGCAACCCCAGTTCTAATGCCAATATAAATTTTTTAACTTCTGAGAGCTCAAGAGATTCAGTCAGAAGTAAGATCATGCCCTGAATAAAAGGAGTGAAAAATTTATGAATGACTATTGCTGGAGTTCAGAAAAGTCTATTTTAATGGTTCCCCAATAGATTAATACAGTTCAGACAAATAATAAGATCTCATGCTGCTCATCAGCACCTCATTCTGCCCACAGAACAGCAGAAACTGAGCTAGCTTTCTAGTATGTTCTGTATCTTGGCAATTACATCTCCTCTCTGTAAGAAGTTAGGAGAGCTGCCTTGGAATACTAGGATGCAACCCAGTGCTCTCACCTTTGATGCACATAAGCCTCCAGAATTGCAATGCTGCTGTGCCCTGAGCCCAGCACGTCTACTAGATGGCCACTTCTACCTGTCTAGATGGAGTGGCACAGAAGGGGAGGGAAGCCGGAGAATAGTCTGGATTCAGCATAAACCATCAGCTGCTCCCCTCCTTGCCTCCAGCACTCCTCTCCGAGGCCAGTTTGAGAACTTGGAAATCAGTCTGTACAGTCCTTTCCACACTGCCTGTGAAGAGAGGCGAGGGTTTTGCCTTCAGCATCCCAGCACTGAGAACATCTTAATCTCAGAGCAAGGATTCCAAACAACCCTAGGCCTCCCAAATTATGATCGGAGGCCACAGAATCGCACCCTTAGGGTACAACGCTATCTAATGCATACTTAGATAAAAATAAATTGCTGTGACTGCCAGAATTCTCTCGTCAGACCTTGCCTACACATACGTAACACTCCACTTTAAATCACTAATATTAACCTTGAATGGCAATGAAGCTATGCTGGAGCTCTGTAAGGTGTGAGGCAACTTCCATGTGTTCGTTTCATTGATATCCCTATATAAACCTTATAAGTTAAGCATAGAAAAAGCCTGCCACACAAAGGTATAAACTGGTGCACGTAAGAACTTTGGCAAAAAAAAAAAAAAAATACTAAAAGGTTATATACTATTTTACTTGCTTTCCTGTCTCTGAACTTCACATAGTAGACTCCTGCAAGTGACAAAATCCCTATACAAAATGAGTAAGAAGCTGAACAAGGGCAACTTCCCATGGAGTCATTCTGGATTTCCCCAATAGTTTTGTATCTCCAGATCTGCATATCTATTAATATTTTCTTCACCAAAAGGCTTTGACTAGTCAAGGGCTTATACCCAAACTACCAGTACTAGTATCATTGACCAGAACAGTCCATGGTAAATCACATAATCCCACTTGGGTATGGGATGGCATGGGGACTCTTTAGTGTGGGCTGCATTTGGATACATGCCAGCAGCAGGGAAAGGCTACCAAGCAGCAATAGAAGAATGCACCAACAACTGGATCTTAGCACCTCTTTGTGAAGCCTTGTTTCCATAAAAAAAATCATACATGGCAAGAACCACATGAAGAAAACAATCAATTTAAATGGTTGGTATAGCAATTAAAGCATATTGGTTTTCATCTTAAAAAAAAGGCTTTATGCAATCTCATTGTTTCCTGGTTTTCGTTCTTGGATTGTAGGGCAAGTACATAATTTGCTATTTGGATATAAACAGCAGACTATAACTTGCCAAAAATCAAGCAGTTACTCTGCGAACATGAAGAAAGGTGTGGAGACACAGGAGTGCAAGGGCCCATGATTCTTTTAAACCTGTTCGTATCGTATCAATTCCTGGTTTGAGCAACTTCTGGACAACTCATTTGGGCATTCTAAGCTCAGAAGTGATATTAGTCTTTATTTTACATTTAAAAACTAGCCTTTAAATAACTTGATTTAAGAGATTGTCCTGATTCAGTTAAAGAATGTTAAAGGTCAGTGTTGTACATATATCCTTTGAGTAGGGATGACTCATAGGTAAATGGATATATGATTGTAGCCTTATCTATTTCTTTGCATTACTTTCAGAGTTCTAAATAAGCAGGTATTTTAAGGAAAAACTTTTAAAATTTAATAATCACTTTTAAGAGCTCACTCTTATGCAAAATCTGGTCCTATGTGACCAAAAAGTTGTCCTAAATGCTAGTTGAGGAGAGCTGAGATTTGAGAACTTCCTCTGGCATAAAATGTATAGGGTTGCTCCCTAAATCCAGAAAATCTAATGCATATGAATAGCAGCTCTTAAAATGCTTCTTTCCTTAATCATGGCCTTTGGAGCTTTGTAATGTCTAAGGCAAAACACAGAGGAGAGAGCAATCCTGTAATCAAATGCAAATCAAAATAAATAGTAAGAAAAACATATAACTATTCTTACAACAAAGTGAGGTTAATCAACCTTTGTACCTTGATCCAATAAGGATTAAATGCTGTGCTTCTATAGTGTTTACATATTCATGCAGGCATTATTTTGGGGTACACTGGCTTTCCATAAGACCTAGCCTATTTGGATGACATCATGAAGTTTTTGATGACGGAAGGAGTTGACTTTCAAGCTAAAACATGTTCCCAAGGATCTTATATATTATTATTTATTTTCTTGTTAAACGGACCAGTTCATTCTGCTTTAAAATGTACCAGGAAATATTTAATGTCTCCAGTACTGAGCCCACTCTAATATGGAAGAAAAGTTCCTGTAGCAATCCAGCAGTTACTGAAGTCAAGCTGGGATGAATATACATGCCTAGGTTTCTTATCTGCAGTTTAAACCAATGTCCTTCTGGCAAAGAGATGAAAGTGCTACCTACTGAGCTGCTCCAACCTGTTTCCTTTAGTCCGGAAATAACTTGAAGCCAAGGCTTTGTTGTGCAAAAGAAAAGGAAAGTTAAGGATGCAGGATTATTGTTGTTGCCACATTTTCTACTATACATTTTGAAAAAATACAGAATCTCCCTTTTCCATTTACTAAACCTGATATTCAACCATCTTCAGGAGACATTTTGTATCCACAGGATTCCAATTTTAACGACTTGTCATAGAGATACCTATTTTTATAAAGCCAGATCACAGAAGGCCATAAAATGGAATGGTTTAAGCTTTCATAGAAGGCATATAAAAACAATCCAGAGGATATAATTAAACAAAATAAAACAAAAGGGTTATGGTAGGGTAGTAGTGGCATCTTTATGCTAGATCTTGACTCTTTTCATAATAAAGCAATTCTGATATTATTCAGTATTGCTTTCTACTTCAAAGAATCCATTTTACTACTAATTCATTAACAAGTATTCTATACCACTGATTCAAGCAAAACTGTATCATATGAATGGGTTGCATGCTTTGTTTATTGTGTGAAAAATATGAAAACTTTAATGCTGTGTGACATTTGCTAGGATATAAAAGAAAGCCACAAAAAGTATTTCTGGGGTTTTTTTTCTCTAATCAGTATCTCTGGCAATTTAAAGGTAGAACTTACTATGGACATGAAGAATACCCTGCAAATGTAATGAAAAAAGTGTTAATACTCATCCAAAACCCATTCCATTTCATTACAGTTTTTAAAAAATATTACACAAGTTTTGTTTATTTTTGTATATGTTCACAATAGCAGAGGACATGTGGCTTTCATTTGTTTTGACTCACAACTCCCCCCAGCTCTAGCCATTATAATCAATGTGGATGGAGAATGGGAGTTATAGGCCAAAATGGCCACAGGTTCCCCATTCCTTTTCTATATAGAAGGAAAAGAAACTCTCCACAACTGAAGGCAAGTGCAACAGGTGGTATCTCGTGAACACCTCCTGCCTACAGAAGAGCAGTGCAAGGACATTTTTTAAAAACTCCTTTGCTTCCTCAATATCTGCACCAGAGGTATGGAGGACCCCCCAGAAGAGACTGGAGATGGTGCAGGATGGAGGAGAAGAAGGGGAAGACCTGTTATGGAAGCAGAGCTCTCTTATGCAACTTTGGGTTTCTCCTACTATTTCTAGGGAGATGGGATCCTAATCTTTTAAACTGGAAAGAAACTGCATTGTGGTGTGGTATTTTTTTTCCAAAGTTTAACTGGAGGAAACACTGAATGGAAGAAAAATATGTGGTCATAATAATGAAAAAGCAAAACTGACAGAGAATATAGTCTATGCATACACAGTTTTAGACATGATAGTTAGCATAGACATATTTTGTACAACCTTTACATGGTAGGCATGTCATGAGGGAACCCGGCTGGAGCTGAAGGTCAGACTAGATGGCCTGAGAGACCCCTTCTGACTCACTCTGTTTCTGTGTTACTATTTCTGGCTGTACAATAAAAACAAATAAATGGTTCTTGAGAAGCACTTCTACTAAGAAGAGCCAATTAGCTTTTGTGGAATTACTAGTGCAATGTGGATCACTGAAAGGCAGTCCGCTTATGGAGAAAGGACTTGTATACTGCAGGAATCCCTAGGACTCAAGTACATCTCTGCACTTCTACATACAAGCAAGCATTGTACTCCCCCATCATGGAATCGTTCATAGCAACTGGACCATCAAGGGTTAAGTGTAGAGGGCAGTTGCCATGTTCACTCTCAACAGACTATTAAAATGGAACACTTAACTGATCTCCATAAGACAAGTGCCATTCATTCATATGGAGAAAGAAACACTCCACACACACAATTGGGGTGACTCTAGTGACTCCACTAAATATTAATTACACTTTATCCTTGCATGATCCAGCTTCTTCGTCTGCATAGCTACATGCTGTGTTCTGCTTCTTGGTTAAATTTTTGTAACTCCTTTTGTAGGAACGAGCATTTGGGAACTTATGTCTTTGTTTTTTGTGGTGGTACACTTCAATCAGGCTGTAGGGAGGATGGTAGTGGCAGGAAAGGAACATTAGTAGTTAGTCTACACACGCACACACACGCACACATACAGGGAGGGAAGGAGGGAATGAATTATTTCCGGAACATTTTTGTGTTTAAAGGAAAGAATGCAGGATTGTAAGTCAGATCACTGGTCTATCTAGACCAGTATTGTTGACACTCACTGGCACCAGATTTAAAAGGGACCCTTTTCTGACCCTCCCAGGAGTTTCCAAGAACAGAACCTGAGACCATGTGGATACAAAGCATGTGCTGTACCTGTGACTTTGGCCATTTTTGTAAATAATCATTCATGCTTGTACCTTGAGAATAGCTGAGGATGTGGGGAGGCCTAATGTTCACCCAGAGCAGTCCCAGCCACCAATGGCTTCCCTTTTTATGTTCACTCAAATAGAAGCACAAGTCTGTTTTTATGAATAACTCTGGCATACTGAAAATAGGGATGAATCAGAATAAATTTGTGACTCTAGGAATGAGACAAGTCTCCTTTCCTGATTTGCCCCAGAATGTCACTAGCAAGAAAATATCACTGCAAAAGCATCTAATATAAGTTTTGGCATTCATATACTTGCATAAGTTGTGTTGAATACAATATTTATCAATCAAAAGCATATAAAGGGGTGTCCTTGATTAAAATCTGCTTATATTAGCTATAGAAAATGCAATTAAAATTGGGCAAAAAGGAAACTTTCTAAATAGTATTAATCTCCACATATTTTAATTATTCAATTTTTGAACATGATTTTTAATAAAATATTCCATTAACTTAGCATCATTTCTGAAGAAACTGCATTTTATATTTTATTTTAATCCTTGTTTGGAGCAATTACAGTGTCATTGTTCTGCAGTAAAAAGGTTGAATTCATTTGCTGTGTGGTTATGCTAGTTATGATTGATGTCAGTTCCCCAAATGATAAACCAATCACCCCAATGATGTAATGTCATTTTAAGAGTGCTATAATCTCATTTCTCTCAAAGTGGAAGCTCTGATGAGTTCTAATAAAGATTTATTATAGATTAAAGGCCTTCATAATATCAACAATGGATTGCTCATTTGATGGGAGATTTGATTAGGTAATTTTTTTTAGGCATATGAATTTTTCACATATATGAAGAATGGCTAGCAGGAAGGACACAGGGCAGTGTAATAAGATGACTGCCACCTCATCTTTGGAAAGATTAATCCTAAACTGATTTAGGATTAGTATCTAATTGTGGCAGTTGACACAAACATAAGTATACATTTAGTCAAGAAGCATCACTCATCCTTGCAAGTGCTACTTTATTAAAGGAAACATAATCAACATAATGGTTCATACTATTATTTTAAACCCTCGCACAACAACTCCATCTGTTAAATGAGGAGCAAAGGCAGGAAAATGTACCAGTCAAGATGACAGATATCCTCAAACACTTTTTGAATTTCAAAATCCAATAACAAATCCTAACCCACAAGTACCAAATACATTTTTCTCCTTTATCTCTATCCATAATGAGTGTGATAAAAATGATAAAATTTGTTCACAATTATCTTACCTACAACAGCATAAAGCATTTGATAGTTTGACAAGAAAGTAGTTCTATAAAATTTAAATATATAAACAAGTTAATTTGCATGCTTAAATGTATTATTACTAGTTTCTGTAGGCACAGCTATCGTATTTTCCACAAAAATATATTAATACTACAAAATCGCTAGACCACCAACAACTACACTTTATTTTCTAAACACTTTGCCAGCGCAAGACCACTGGAATCAGAAAACTCACAATTTCCCACAGAGGAAACACCAGTCACTTGCTCCACTCATACTCAGTTTCCAAGTTCTGCCTTAGTATACCAGTTGTTGGGGAGCAACAAAGGAAGCTGGCTATTGCCTGCCTGTCCTACTTGTATGTTTCCAAGAAACATCTACCTGGGCACAGTAAAAAAATGGAAGCTGGCATAGGTGATGCCTTTGGTCTCATCAAGAAGTTCCCCCCACCTTGCTATTCCGATGAAACCTTGGGAAATATCCAACTGTGTCATTCCATGAACACAGAAGATTTTGCACTAGCAGAACTTAGGTTTTGAAATATGCACAAAAAGTATAATCCAGCTACAGTTTTATTTCTGTGTGCTTGTGCATTATACTTGTGCAACCTGTTGTACATCTCTGCTGTGCCATGGGTCATGCAACGCCTTCCACAGCCTGTTGCTTGAGCATAATAAGCAACCATTTGTGTCATGGGAAGATTCAGTGGAGCTCCAGTAGCACCATTTGAGCTTGCAGAATGACAGGATTGATCCTATTCCTTGTAGGACCTTCAATACCAGACTCATCTTCATGTAAGTTACATGGGGATGCTTTTTAAGAGAAGAAAAGCACAAACATTTTGTAGTTTTCTGTTCTGTTTTCCTATCAAGTATATTTATTTTTGATTCTACCTCTGGTTCATTCCACTAATTCAGGGATTAGGTGCCTTCCCTGGGCATGCAGGACATTTGACTTTTGGATTGTGCCTGTAAGCATCACCAAAACTGCTGTTGCAGGAGGGAAGGGGAGGGAGGAGGTTTACCTGTCTCCTCCCTATTCACTATTTACTCCTTGCCTCTCCCATTCTTTTTCCTTTTCCCATCCCACTTATGAGCTCCTCTTACTCAGGCCCACCTCCACTGCAGTCCCTTTATCTCCCAATGTGTGGGGGAAAGGAAGGAAGGGTGGTGACGGTGGTCTAGATGGCTGCAGGGTAAGGAGAAGACAAACCACAGCGGCAGTGGAGGGCAAGGGCAAAGGCAAGGTGGCTTCAGAAGATCTTTGTGGGGGTGGGAAGAAAAGGCTGTGGTGCAATTGGCAGCCTCACATGCATTTGGGAGAAAGCAAAGGCTGTGGACTCCCTGAAGAAGAACCTAATGCTGAGAACAATAGATGGCAAAAGAAGAAGAGGATGGCAGAGAATGAGGTGGCTAGATGGAGTCACTGAAGCAGTTGGTGTGAGCTTGAGTGGACTCCGGGGGATCGTGGAGGACAAGAAGGCCTGGAGAAATGTTGTCCATGGGGTTGCAATGGGTTGGACACGACTTTGCGACTAACAACAACAACAACAACAACAACAACAAAGGCTGTGGTGGTGTTGATGCCTATGAGAAGGAGATGGGGAGGCCACAGTAATGGCTAAGGGTGGGGAAAAGAAAAGTGTGCCATGCAGGGCAGTATTGGTGACCACTTGGATCCCAGGAAAGGCACTGAAGGGGGTAGGAAGGGTTGAGGGCAGGGAACCTCAATCAGAGATAGATCCTAAGTGCTTTATAAACCAGAGCACAAATCACAGAAAGTTAGGATTAGTTTTAACACTGATATGAGAATAGTAGGAGAGGTAACAGGACCAGCTTCATATTTAGCATTTAAAAGTCAATGCATTATTCTATAAAAATGCAAAGCAGTACAATACCTCTTGGATATATTTTTCCTACAAACACACATGAGGATTTTCATCAAGTGATAAAATACATTCATGGATTCAGTTTCATATAGATAACTACTAATTTAAAAGAAGCACTCTAAAATAAAATGTTGTGAACAAAGTAAAAATATTAATTTATCAATATGTAAAACAACAATCTAACAAAACTCTCAAAACATCAGATATTCCCAACAATAAATATTTGCCGTTTCCCCCACTTCTCATCATGTTCATGTCTGAGCCATTGTTTTCATGATCATCAGAATTTGCCCATTTGAGTTATAAATGCCACATTTATAACATTTCCTTACCACTGCTGGAAGTCTGCTGTGGCCCTGAGCATGCTCTTAGCAGGTATGAATTTGGGGAGAACTCCTCATCAGGGTTGGTATCCATGATCTGATGGGAAGTATTGCTGTCTAGCAAGGGCATCTGGCAGCTAACTGGTGGTGGATTATGGGAACTGGGCAGTTGAGCGGATGGGAGAAGGCTAGACGAGGATGTAGGTGGAATGGGACGACCTGGGAAAGAGGACAGAGGTTCAAAGTTCAGCAATGAATGTAATGAAAGAAACCGTAACAGTAACATTGAAATTGTCGGTCACCACATATGATAACACCTGGGGCTGAATCAAAATACCTGTGCTCCATCGGTACTGACTCTCCCCTTTGCATCATATTCAAGGTAGTATGATCAGCTGTGTTGCCAAGACATTCCAAGAAAGGGGATTGGCCTCTCTTGATAATGTCCTCACAGCATGAGCCTGTTTCAGGCTGTATATGATCTGATGCTGTATGAATGAAGTTAAAAGCTGTTCATAAAACACTCCTGGAGTTTTAAAATCTGATTACTGATGTTCTGACAAGAGGAATTGTCTTTTTACAAACCAACCAACCAACCCCTGAAACAACCACTCAACATCTGCATTACGTTCGGAGAGATTCACAGAGCCATAATAATCACAGAAGAGAGAGTCCACTTGGAAGCACTATATATGCCAGCTATTATCAGTTCCTAAAGAATGCAGCGCTCTTCTCCATTGCTGAACCAGCGTTTCCAAATGTTGCAGAGAAAAAATGATACGCGTATGGCAAGGTAACTGATGTATGCAAGCCTGTTGATTTGCAGAGGGGAAGTAGTCTCTAGGGTAAAGGAAAACAGGTTCATACTGATGCATCCCCTTCTGCAGACATGCATAGCAACAGGATTTTTTCCTGTCAAAAGAACCCATAATGCACACCTTATTGGTCACTAGAAGTCTGTACTCAGCTTGATCAAGAAACATATTTTGATTACATAAAGAGCAACTCTGCTGCTGCTGTTACTATACATTTCTAACCAAAGTTCACAGACCATGGCACAATAGTATCAAATATAATTAATATTAAAAAGAACTCTAATGATGTTATTACAAAATGAGAAAGTCAGCATAACACAGTAGCAGCAGTAATGCAAAACAAAACAGCTAACCAGCCCCAGGAAAAGCTTTCTCAAATACTCAACTGGTGAGCTTTTCCTACATCAGACTCAAAAAAGAACTTGTGGGTTTGCAAAAGCCTGGCTAAAACCAGAGAAGAACTTCCTAAGCTTCCAAATGCTTCTTTCTCTTGGATCATATCCAAGCTGAAGAAAAAACTTGGCTTTCCTTTCGCCATTCTGCCAGCAATCCCTGACACATGTCTTAAGTCCTACCCCAAAACAGCCCTAGTTCTCTCTTCTTACTTGACAGGAGAGCAAAGTATGTTGCTTTTTCCTTTTTCTCCCACCTGTTCGTCCCTTTTGCCAACAAGTGCTGGATAGCAACTGAAGTGGTTTTTGGAGAATGACACTTTCCCCCGACCCATAAGGCCTTCTCTTTGCAACACTGCTAGTGACAAAGAAGGAGCACAGAAGGAAACAATACACCATCACTATACAGAACCACTGATTTATTAGGTAAGGAAAGCAAACGGTAAGACAATTTGTGTGATATCAGTGCAGAAGTATTTTTGGAGACAGGAGTGGTGGTAGGACAGGGCTCTCTCTCTCTCTCTTTTAATAAGCATCAGATGTGATGCTCAGAACAGGATCTTTCATTATTTGGGGTATAGAATTTGGATCATTTCCATATTCATCAGAAGCCACTGGGCTGGAACTCTTTAGTTTTAATTATCCTACAAAATAAATAGAAAGGTGTCATAAAGGATCAGTATAACTACCAAGAAGGGCTTGCTCTGAGCCTCCATCAGTCCCTGGAAAAGAAGAGTATGAGAGAAGAAACTCCTCTGACAATCTCAGAGAAGACAGTCTTTCAGGTATGTCTGGAAGAGACTGCCAACAGCTCAAAAGGTAATGATCTGCCCATGAACTGGGTCCAGAAGGTAATTGCCAGTGAGGCATATGTGCAGAAACAAACATAATATGCTCCTAGAGGCCAACACCAGGAATGGGCCACAGAATACTTCATGGTGGAGCTTCTAAATTATCTCCGACAGTAACTCTATGCAGTGACCCAGACAGGCACTTATTGTATATGAATTACAATGCTGTGGAATGAGACTAGCACAAAGGGGCATGCTTCACATTACTGAAATTTGATAATGATTTGCTAGCCATTGCCAATATCTGGGAATTGAGTAGCAAGGCAGGGTCCAGCCAGACCACACTCTGGTTGCAAATGAGATCTCTCAAGGGATTGTGGAAAATCCACTGCCTCCATCAACTCTATGTACACCAGGCTAAATTACCTGTCATTGCTTTGTAGGCTCCTGTCGTGTCTGTCCTAGCTGAGCATATCAATTTTCAATCTCATTTAGAGTACACGTGCACGCACAAACAAACCACAAATTTGCCAAAACAAGTCACATTTTCAGGCAATCATATTGCTTGAATATGTTGTCCTCTCACCAGTTCATTCTGCCTAAACAAGCTAGCCAAAATATAACCCATACAAACTACAGCTTACCCTTAGTGAAGTGCCTTCATGCCCTTAGTGAAGTGCCTTCATAGCAAAAACTCCAGATGGCTCAAGAAAGCCATTCTGTTTGTCTGTTTCCCCAGGAAATTTGTTTAAACAGCATTTCTTGCCAGCAGAGTATTAATCCTGTTTTCTGGTGGCACATTATGAGGCTCTCAAGAAATCTATAGATCTACAGAACAGATACTATATTGAATTGTGGCTGCACATTGTGCACGACAGGTATGAGAACAAGTAAAATGCAAGTATCACATTCTGTTGTTAAAAAGATATGGCTGTCTGCAACGGCCAGCACATAGGAAGTCTCAGATTTCTTTGAGTGTTACAAGACACATATGTCAATACTGAAGAACAGAAAGAAGTAATTCTAATTTGTCAAGGCAAGTTATGGCTAAATCATCAGAACTGCATTCCTATCCACTTGTGCTTTAGTGGTTCTTCCTGTCAGAAACAAATCCATTCATCTGTCACAGATGAAATCACCTTCCCTACTACAATTATGCTCCCTTCGTTACATTGTTCAGACAGCATTTCTTATCCAGCAGCATTTATCCAACAGATTTACTGCCAGCTTAAATACTTTAAGAACGTAACTTGAAATGCATTTGCCCAGGGTCAGGTCATTTCCATGCAAATACTGTTTCTAATAACTGAAGCACCCTGGTACTCGAGTGTGTCCCTTGCTTTCGTGTTCCAAACACAGAAGGATGGATGGCAGGAGATTCTTCACATTGCATCATCTGCGGATGGAGGTGCAGGGAAAGAAACAGGGAAGACCTGCTGCTTAAATGATTCTGGGGAGAGTAAAAATGGTGTGTGCCTGGTGAGGTGGACAAATTGTTCAGGAGTAGTTTAACCATGTGGAAACGCAACCTTTGTGTTGCCACCAAGGTCAGTGAGGCACACGAAGCTCTGCTTTGTATATGAATTGGTTACACATGTTAACGGATTTCACAGTAGTTATTTTCAATTATAAACACCCTGGTCTGCATTAGTACTCATAGACATGCGCTAAACGTACATGCAAAGATCATAAAGGTTAATGATACACTACTAAAAGGTGATCATTATACATATATTGTTGAGACATGAAAATCTCAAGTGAGGTGAACATGGAGATTTACTTCCCACCTAACTTCATTCCTAAAGCATAGTATGTGAGGTGCCAGATTTGGAGTATCACTAATTTTTGTGAAGTGTCCTATTAAGATTGCATTACAGTAATAGCAGAAAAGATGCCTTTGGCTATGGAGAATTTTCACAATAGTTTTCATACTGGAGCCACAGTACTGACAGTACACAGCTAGGAACTTTTCACAGCTAGTTTCCATGAGGCAGGGTGAATCCCTCACCTCAGCTGGCAAATCCCCAAAGTGGTAGATTCTGTCCCGAGAAGAACTGTGCCACTTGCCAAGCACCCCAGAAGCTGTGCTGGCTGCCCTGCTGCTGTGGTGGGAGCAGCTGGCAGAATCTTCTGGAATGCCACCCACCTGATGCCTTGCCTTGAGTGGGCAGCCCCTGTGGGAAGTCCTGCCAGTCACTCAAAAGAGAGAGCAGACAGTATGGCCCCAGGGAGTCCAAATGCATCACTGTTCAGGGTCCTTTTTTAGAGTAAGGCATGGGGGTGGGGGAGGTGTTTGCGGAAATCCCCTGTGCTGCCAGTGGGAGAAGGAAGAGAAGGAGAGTGGCAGTGGCCATCACATATTAAGGTAGGGTTGGTGCTACTGGAAGAAGAAAAGGAAGAGGAACAGAGCAGGCCATCATGGCCAGGGAGGGAAAAAGAGAGGCTCTTTTATGGAGGAGGATGAGGCAGTAGTGGGCAGCTGCCCCACCAGTGCCCCAGGTGGGGAGTGAAGTAAGAACAGCAGTGGGGAAGGGAAAATGGGAGGAGGATGGTCTCCTTCACCACTGACATTGGTCAAGAAGAGGGGAGGAGGAGGGTGGCTGCCACATCACTGCTTTCGGAGAGTGGACAAGCAAGAAGCCACCAACACCACTGTTGTCCTGGCTGGGGAGGCCAGAAGAGGCAGCAGCAGGGGGAGAAATAGCCCCAGTGCTCTAATATGCACCCAGTTCCACTTTTGTTCCAGTATAGGGCATCAGTTCCTTTGAGCCTCCCCGTGCCCCTAATGAATCCCAGTAATGTAGTAAGGCCTGCAACCACCACCCATCATCACAGGGACAGCATCCCTTGGTCAGAACTTGGCACTGGAGAAACCTCATGGGCAATTCCCAGAAGGAAATTTTCAAGCACTGACCATGAGTAGCTCATGCCTCGCTTGTTCAGGGGGACAAAAGTGCAGCCCTGCTGTTCTCTACTCCCAGGCATTCGGGGCTTCTCTACATGGGGTAACCCACTGGTGTATGTAGACTTGTGCAGGAAAACTGTCCCTTTCCAGGTTTTTTCTATGGGGTTAGACTTCCTAGAATCATAGAATCATACAGTTGGAAGGAGTCTAAGCAGGCCATTAAGCCCAACCACCTGTTCAATGAAGGACTCCAGTCACCCTTCCAGATTTCAATCCACCCAACCTTGCTAAGTTTCTAAGATTAGGCAGGATCAGGCTATATTTCTCTGCCTTTCTTCATCCTCTGTTAACCAACCACAAGTTGGTGCCGTGGTATTACTGCACTACAGCAGATCTGTCTTTTCAGAAGGATTTTGTTTTGATTTGTAGCAGTTTAACATTTAATACCAGATTTAACTTGCTATTAAAGCAGAAACAGAGCAGCAGCAAAGGCAGGAGAGGCCCTTTAAGACTGTGACCTCATGAGAATTCCCCACAAACTTCTGTAAGGAATCACAAATGTGCAAGAAATACCTTTTGTAGAGTAGCCTTTAATGGCATTTAATGGCCCATCATAGGACATGTATATCTCCTGCCTTCTTTAATACGAGCAGACTTATTACAACTGTTTTTAGCTTTTAATTTTACATTTTGCATATTGAAATGTTGTATGATACTTTATCATCTGTATTTTGCGGTTTGTATGTTTATGAATTGTTGTAACTACCAAGATTTTGCTTTTCTCCCAGTAGGGAAGGAAATTGAAGCGTATGTAGTTGTATGAACCAGAATGAAAGGCAGGTTCCCCAGCAGCACTTGGCATCCTCAGGAACTGCCAGGCTTTATGGCTGTTAGTGCCTACCAGTGATGATGTCCAACACACCCTATGATCCAGTGTCCTGGCAGACATCATATTCTTCTTCCAAAAGTGCAATACCCCCAAAGTTCTTTCATGACACAAAATTCTGGGGCATCATCACCATCATCAAAACCTGGGTTTCCTACAAAACCATGTCTTTGTGCTGGCAGACTTTTTTTTTTACCTACACTGTTATGGAATGACCACTTTCAGAAACTGGAATGTTATGAAAACCCAGGAGGCAGCCAGAAGCAAGTAGGGCAGCATCCTGCTGAAGGCCCCTTCATTCTGGGAAATAGCCTTGATTCAAGGCATGTGCGCAGTGAAGACGATCAAAGAAAGGTTACAGTTGGGGTATGTGAAGGTGCTTAAATTATGTATACATTTAAAAATTCCTACTACCTTTGGTAGAGAAGTAGTTAAAGAAAAGGAATGACAAGGTTTGACAAAACAGCAAGTAGTCACTGTCTTGGTAACAGTAACTCTTTTTCTAAATCTTATCTGAAACACATGTTTACTAGAGATGACAGGACCAAACTTTTTGTTAGTATGAACCTATGTCATGCAGTATACTTTTGAAATATTAAGGTATATGTCACCAAAAATAAATATACATAGACCGATTTATTATTGTTTTCTTTCCAACAAAATGATTCAAGCATTAAGTATGATATTTGACACATCTTCCATAGATAGAAGGCACCATATATGAGAATTTCTCACATTCTGGCTCTGTTTAAACACTGCATGTGAAATGCAAGTAGAAACAGGAAGAATATTCATATTTTGTAATCTAAATAAACTCTTGCCATATGTGTATGGTGACAGATTGTCTCCCTAAGAGAACCCTGTGTGTTTTCTAACATGAGTGCAACTTGACCACTTCTACTATGAAGTAGTAAAATTCCACTGGCAGGTGATCTGCAGGCTATCATAATAGCTGTATAATGTAGGATGAATCACATTCTCGTAATAATTGTACCTTAGAAATTATATATGAATTAAACACTTCCTAAAAAGGCTGAGGGAGGCTGGCCAAGAGCAGAATGGTTCAAGTTGTTCCGTTCATAATACTTGCCCTTTCTCTAAGAGTCATTCAAAATATATATTTCAAGATCATTAACAATTTTGTTGGAAGAAAATTCCTGAAAGGGTTTTTCAGTCATTTGCTAGGGATGCTCAAAAAGCACAGTTAAGCCACTGTCTCCCTCTTTTGCTAGTACCTACGTTCTACTTGCAAAGAAACCACGGCCTGGGCAAAGTAAGAATTACTTTGATGGAAGTAAGAAGCAGTGGAAGTCCTCTATCAAATATGCACAGCATTGTTTCCTCATGTGCACCAAGCCCATGATCTCTGGCAGGGATTATACTCTACGCAAGGCAAGAACAGCGAAAGAGATGCCCCATATGGATTGGTCAGTTTCAGCAGGAGCCCCTCTTCTGTGTGTTACTCCCATTTCCCAAGAATAAGGCTGTTGAAGTCTGTTCTTTGTGGAAAGAAAAACTAGCAGGAAGGGGAGAGCCCTTTGCCATGTGTTACCCCTACTGTGAGCCATGAACAAGTACGTGGCTCTATGTGGCACATATAGCTACTGTCATGAAATGCTATTTTTGTCACATTGTGATGACCATTATCAGAAAAAACAGAACTCTGGATTTGACACTCCATGTATGGTTTTGTTCTGCAATTTCAAAGGCCCACCACGGAAAATCAGTAACCCTGACATGTTGGAAAAAATGAGAGCAAGAGGGAAAAAACTGGTTATGTGCAGCACACCATGCATACTTTTATTGCTCAGGCATCCAGGAAAGAAAACAACTTCCTCACTCTTGAAGAGCAAATAGAGCAGGATAAATGCAAGTTAGCGTCTTCAGGCCTACATGAGAGTCAATTCCCATGACCACTTCTGATGTGCTAAAGTCACCATGAGGTGATGTTTACCCAGCATTTTCACATCACAGATTTTCAGTGATAGCTCTTTCAAGTGCTAAAACTAAAGGCTACCCTAACTTATGAGTTAATCATGTCTTAGAAAGTAGTTAACCTGTTCTACCTGACAGCTCATCACACAGATATAATAGGCTTCTTGTTTACCTGTTTGCCCCTTCCCCACAGTCAGGCACACAGCAGCTGCATGGGGAGGCAATGCAATTAGAACATCTCTACAGCAATTTTTAAGAAAAAAATGAAACTGCAAGAGTTTAGGCCAAAGATAACCTGTGTAATAAGTTGTTTGACTATCAGCAACTTGAAGCTAATAAGTTTAGTATTTTTTCCTGTTTTGGATACTAAATAATAAAAGTAAGAGAAAGCACATGTTTACAAAAGAGTATTTAGGCACAAATCTCTATTTTGCATATTCAAAAGGTCCTTGTAATTGGTATTTTTTTTAAAGTAAGTGCCTCCCAAGGCTCTCCTTCATCTGAAGTATGTGCGCATATGTCTGCACAGTTACACTGCTTCACTTCTGCATTATATTCTGTGTAGGAGTGAACGTGCTTAGGGTACAAGCATTGTGACAGTAATCCCTGATAATGAAGTGAAAGAAAGGGGGAATTTATATGCAGTCTGGTCAGGCACTATAGGATAAATTACAGTAAGTGTATGGTTGCATGAAACTTTATCACCAATATTATATAATACAGATGAAGTACTACTGATGCCATTTGCTCATCCAAAAACTTATGTAAACATATTCCAGTTGGGTTGGGGAGTGCCTTCTTTCCAATGCAAAACATGATCTTTTCCACATTTTTAAGCCTCTTTTTTTCTCTCTGCACTATCTTGTACTGGAATATTCCATAAGGCTAGAGGTCTCTTTTGAAATAATTAGCTCTTAGTTCAAATAGTATGTAAAATGGGAGCATGTGACGCCTTGCCCCTAACAATTATGAACCCACAGTGCTGCAATATTAAGCCATAATGGACTGAATTCTCAAAAAAGAAATTTTATCCACTAGAGTTGACAGTAAAGCTGGGGATGTAATTTTTAAAGTCTTAGGTAAAGTGATCTGAGCTCTTCCCAATTTTGTAATAAAGAGCTCAGTTCATTTACAAGATAAAAGAAGGTCAATGGAGACCATCTCTAAAATTCAGATGTGGGAATCATATGTGTTCCTGGACAACAGTCCCCAGCTCTTCAAGTCTCCAATGCCTTCAAGTCTCCATTTCCTTCAAGTCTCCATTTCCTTCCTGACAATAATGTACAGTCCCCGCCCAATATTTCAGTTTTGCTCCAGCCTTTTTTTTTTTTTGACCTGGTTTTTCCTTCCTGCAACTCCATACTTCCTTCTACTTTTCTCCCCTTCCCATTTCCACTTTTGGGTCCACTTGACATGTTAACCATCCTGTTTTTTGAACATCACTCATCATTCTTATTTTCCAATCCTATAAGAACATCAGAAGAGCCTTGCTGGATCAGATCAGGGGTTTGTCTAGTCCAGATTTTGGTCATAAAGTGCCCAACCAACTGCCAGTGGGATCCCTCAAGTAGGACACTCATGTTCCTCAGCGACTGCTACACATATGCATACAGTCTTTGATCCAGAGGTAGCATATAGCCATTAGGTCCACTGGCCATCAATCACCTCATCCTCCAGTGAATTTTCCATTCTCTTTTAAGCCTGACCAAATTGGTGGCCATCAATGAACCTTGGAAAAAGTGCTGTGTAAGCAAATACTCCCTTTTATTTGCCCCGAATATCTCAACTCCAAGGTCTAGCATGAAGAGAAATGAAGAAAAATGTCCACTTATGCACTATTTCACTAAGCAAAACAATCCCAAATATTTTAAGCTTTCCCCATAAATCCTACCATTTTGTGCTTTCTGGGTCATAGACAAAGCTTAGTGTAGCAGAAACATCTAAGGACAGTTTATATTTGTTAAGGCATAAGCACAATAGGTATGGCAGAATCATGTCTTTTGGGAAGAATACCATGGAAGTGCTGTTTACATTCTCATTCACACAACAGATAACTGTTGCCTCAGCAGGGTGCAAAGGCCTTCTGAAGGCTGCCCCAACTCCCATTCTGTGGAGTGTTTGTGCTCTTAAAGTCTTCCTGAGACTGAGACATCTGGCAAAATGTCAGAGGCCAGTTTGGGATGTCTAGGAACAGAGGAGATACCAATTCCCTTTCTGTGTGCATGACAGGGGAGGCCAAGATTGCACATCTTCCTTGTCCCTTATGTACAGCCCCTTCCAATCTAAAGCATTATGAAGTCAATAACAACTTCCATTAGTCTCTTTTTTGCCCTGCTCCCTAACTTCCTTTGGGTTTGTCTCATTCCATTGCTTAATATGCATTCTTTGTTTTGGTCATTCCTATTTTCCATATTTCAGGCCCTCAGTCTGTTATGTATGCAGTCTTTCTACCATGTTTTAATCATAGTCAAACCAACTTTTTTCCATACTGAAAATGAACGACAAATGGTTTAGTTCGCTCAGCAAACTGTTTATTCTAAGACAGTTCACTAGTTCATTCAGTCAGCCAGTCCGTCTCAGAGAATTCACTGCCAAAGACAATTTAGAATCCCCTCTCCTCCCATTCACCACAATTAAATGCTTCATCAGGTCAGATATTAACCATTAAGCTGAACCCAGAAGCTACTTAACAGATGGAGTTAAATCTACTTCAGAACATGACTTCAGATCCTGATTTCAGGGAAAATCATGGGTAGCCTTAACCAAGATTGCATTAGGGTGATTCAAATTTGTTAGGAGAAAGTAATAGGAATTTACTTTAGGAAACTACTTTTTAAAATCACATTATGGTTGCACTCCCACAACAGCACAAACTTATCATGTGTTTTACATTCAAAGTCAGTAAGAACAGTCTGAAACTAGGAATGCAAAAATAATAAATGCTGTTATTACTTGCCATTCTATGTACGGTTCAGAAAATTAAGACAGATAAATTAATTAATTTCTTCTTTAATATATGTAGGCCAAAATAAAACGGCATACTTTCTTTCACAAGAGGAAAGGGGAGGGACAGGGAGGGGAAAAGAAAAAGAAAAAGAAAACTTTCCACAAGGGGGGAAACACCTTCAGGAATGCCATATGTAAGAACACAAAAGCATGTTGCTAGAAAGGCATTCTCGGAATAACACAGAGTGTTTAGAAATGAAATCAAGATTAGCAGACTTTTTTCCTAACAGTGATAAAAACAAAGAGAGTGACAAAAGAATGTTAGCATATAACTGCTAGGAGTCTGTGTGCAAAACTGATTGCACCCTTTAGTAAAATAACTATTTTGAGTTAGAAAACAAACAAAAAAGAATTATTTTCAAACACTAAAGACTCGTATCTTGATAACTTCAACCATATATGCTGGATGAGAACAATGGCAAGCTGGAATCATTCACATGGAAGAAGGCATTTACTTACAGGGTTACAATCAGTATTGGATCCCTATACTGCACATTCATTTCTATAAATATAGGCCTAGATCCAGAAACTACCATTTGACTCAGCACAAAGACAGCACAAGGACAGTACCAACAAGGTGGCACAACTGAACAGGAAGAGTCACTTCAGTTTCTGCCAGATAGCTGCACACTCTCCTCAAACAAAACCTCAAATCAGCAGGCCCTCTTTGAATCCTAAGACCATTTACATCTTTTGTGCTTGGAAAGTTTATATTCTATAACTATCTTAGTCATATGGCAGGCAAAAAATCAGTGAGATATTTACTACTGGACTAATGAGTAGTTTCAACAAAATGTAAGAATAAGAATTAAAAGCCACATAAACTTCTACGCTGTACAACTCATTGATTCTAGCTCCTATTTCTGTGGTAGCAAATGCCCGACAAATGGATGTGAAAAAAAATGATCATGATGTTCTTTGCTGTAGTGAATTTTAAAATTGCCCACTGAAGAGCTCTGACTCTACACAAAGTGGCACTGCAGGATAATTGCACCCACTCTACTGCTTAAATAACATGATGATTAAAAAAATGCAGATGTAGCTAGATTAGCATAGCAGAAGAATCCTCATTCAAAGCAGCCATAAGGCATTCTGCATTGCAGAGCAACCCCATAACTAGAAGAGCCTAAAAGGAGAGTGAATCCATCCCTCCAAAGAAAATAGGAAGATAATGATATAACCAGAAAACCATATTAAAATATTGTTTAAACTCTTTCTAATGAATAATGTCAACTTCCCCTCCCATATAATTCTGAAAAAGTTCAATGCAACACACAGAGGCTCCTACTCAAAAGTAGGATAATTGAAGCCTCTATGCAGGCAGCAGTAACTACAGCCATTTTAAAGAGTAGAGAATATTGTTAAACAAGCAGAATCCTGCAAGACAGGTCTTGTGCACAACCCAATAATGAAAACTATATAGGTGGAGGATGCATCGGCGTGTATCCTGTGATGTAGTACTGCACATTCAATAGGCACATTCCCAGAATGGGTGACTGGGAGGCAGGCTGGTGGTTCAAGCAGCAGCTCCACCTATGCTAAAAGCTGCAGGACAAATGCTGACCATCTCCAGGCTGGCATGGGGGAGCACCAGATCAGGCTGGCACTTCCTTTTGCCTGGAGATGCTCAAGGCACCTGAACCCAGCGACTTCCTTTGCCACTGAGAGACCTTGCTGCATTTAGACCCATTTTAGGCATATGCAAAAGTGATGACCTATCTAGACCAGTCTTTCCCAACATGGTACATGCCTTATATTTTTGTGCTACAGATAAATTGACCATGCTCAGTAGGAGTTGTCAAAACATCCAGAGCACCACACTGGAAAAGGCTGGACTAGAGCCTGCCCAGTACTGGAAAGAGCATTCATTATCATAGAAGAGTAGGCTATCACTACCTGTACCCTAATATTACTTATTTGGTACATTTGAACCAGTACCACTTAACCTTTCTCACAATGCTTAGAGTAATCACTGCTTGTAATGCCAAAAAAAAAATCTATAATATTATCATGCTTCTCTATGAATAAAAAAGCCTTCTCACTGAATATGTATTCAAAGCAAGCTCCCAATATCTAAGCCATGTTTTCAATGGATATTCATGACATGCTTTAAATATATAGCATATATTTCCATCGTTCCATGTTTGCCTGGATTTCCAAATCCCATCAAAGTTGTTTGGTTTAAATAGACATCCAAAGATATTTCACTATGGAATGCAATAGACACATAGTGTAGCAGATGCTATGTATAAACGGAGCATAGCTATTACAGCTTTCTCCCATATTGCCATTCCCAATTCTGCTCTCTAGAAGTCAAACTAGTTGTGACTTAGGAGTTCTGTGAACAATCTTTTTTTTTTTTTTAAGTTAAAAACAGCTATAATTCAGATCAGCTGCTTTGTTCTTGTTAAAAAAACAAACTTACATGGTACATTCACAGATCTCTCACTTCATGTATAGTTTGACCTCCAACACAGTTATCAGCCCAAATCAGGTCTGCTTTTTTTTACAGGATAATCTGAGTTACAAATTATGTGAAAACTGAATTCTTTATCTGAAGTGATAGCTTCAGTCTCAAATATCTAACAATAAGTATTACAGAATTAAATATGCATTTTCTCACTTGGTCTCGCACCTATATCTTTTAACTGTAACAAATTATTGTTTCCCAGCTATGAAGACATCATTAAGCATATGCCAAGTAATCAGCCTGCAACTGTAATGGTTTCAAGAAGGAAAAGAATTTTCTAATCTTATTCAATGACGTATTTCCCAAGACAGCAACAGCTTTTGTAAAATGAGGGTTATATCTTCTCATTATAGAATCTAATCTTCCCAAAAAGACATTCAGCAGCTGCAAAACCTTCACATCTTTTAGTTGTAAATTATTTTTATTATTTATCCTTCTTTAAGTAAAAAAAGAAAGAAAGAAAGAAAGAAAGAAAGAAAGAAAGAAAGAAAGGGTCTTCAGATTATTTAACACGACAAGAATAGTTTGGGCTTCTGATTTCTGGAAATTCACATTTTAAGATGTTCTGGGTGTTGATCTCCTGATAGAGCATAGTGTTTTATTATTCTATTAAACTCCCAATTGTTAATTATGCACCATTACTTCCAGTTCACAGTGGGTTGTTTTAATTTACTGGACATAATAATCTGTTTTTGTAAGGTAAACAATTTACTGCTCAAGATGATCCCACCCTCAATAAAAAAAGTGTGGGAACCTTTATTGGTCCAAGGACTGCACTGACTCTAGGGAAGCATGTCATGGAGCACCCACAGGATTCAGCCAAACCAGAGTGACACCAAAGACCAGCATGGCTGGGAACACCCCCACTTTCTCACACACACATAGGGTACACACATACCCATACTCACTGTGTCCCATTCCGCCCCTCACACTCTGTCTCAGAACCCCACCCTAAACTCATGGACCATCTAAATTCTGAAGCTCCAATAATTTAATCATGTGTTTCACCAGCATACTGTTCCTGATACTGGTTTGGTACAGTTGAGTACATCTTAAGTGTGATTTAATTTTTTTTATGAAAACCACTTAAGAATTTTATTGCATTAAGTAAATAAATATTACTGATAGACAAATAAACTTTAGGGATATATGGACATTCCCTAGCTTTATCCACACCCAACTCCCCTTTTGAAGCTGTGCTCTTTATACACATGTTCCAGGAGATAATCCTATTAAACGTAGTGGAAATTCTGAATAAGTTCAGTAAACTGTAGGATTTGCTGTAAATCTAATGAATTTTCCACTGTGTTATTTATATGCTACAATAGCATTTGCTTCTAGGTCATCAACTTTGCTTTCCCTGTATTAATTCACATATTGACTGGGTTTGCAAGAAACAAGAACCCATCATGGGTTGTGGCATCACGAGAACTGAGTCCGCTTTCTGCACCATGGCTCGTTCACGAAATGATAGAATCAAGTGAATGGTAAGCCACTTGGACAATACATGGCTCATTGTAGCAGTTGTTGGGAATCCAGTGAATCATGTCATCTGGACCCAGGACACTAATCTCACTGGGGGTCCTGCGAAGTGATGAGTGAGCTGTTCTGAAAAAAACAGAAAAAACTCCTTACTAGTGACTCCCCCCACATGCCTTTTGGTTTGCTGCATTTAAAAAATTATTTTAGGTGCCAGAAATGTGTGCAAATATTTTTGCATTTTTTCAGTATTTCGGGGTCAGTTTTCCAGAGGTATGCAAATGCCAGTGGTAGTGTTAAATACCAAAATGATCTGTTTCAGGCCCATACAAATAAAAATATGGCACAAATTCACATATGTTATACATGTAAGTATCTGCACATAGTTAGAAAAATACAATAATTTAGAAGTTATAGAAGCTTGCTTTCAGGATAATTGTGCAATGTCAAATCATGCTTGCTCAAAACTTAGCCTTCTGTAAGCTTACAACTTTCCTGTAAGACAGTTCTTTGGTCTTACAGGCCCAACTCCACAAAGAGAAGATGAAGTGCCATGGACCAGCAAAACACTGTAGGGCAACCTAAACATTTACCAATCAATTACAAACTGAACATGGCATATTAGCCAGGGAGCTTTTGTGACTGTATTATTATTTATAATAACCCATTCATTCTCTTAAGCTGCAAACTTAGAGAATTACTAGAGAATTGCCCCCATTTAACATAGTGGGGTTTACTTCTGAGAAATTCCTAACCTGCTGTTCCTTCCCCCTGCCACTTACCATCAACACGCACAATAGCCCTGCTCAGAGATGTTAGGAATGGAAGATGTTCTGCTGCTGCTTCTGATCCCTGGACATGAGACGAGGAACAGAGACAGCTGATAGGCAGCTCCCCTCTGTCCCAATACTTTATTTTGATCTTTCTGGAATTCTAAGTTTATTTCTTTTTAGTACATGCTTGGGTTCTGATTTCTGGAAATACTAGCATCAATACCAATGCTGCAATATTATGTTTCTAGCAACCTCATAAACATTCAATCCCCATGTTTCCAGATACTGGAACAATCTTCAGGCTAGATGAAGTAGGTTGCAGTTCTACTAAATAGTAGGAGTCCAAGTCTACACTTAATTGGGAGTAAATTCCAACTTGTTTCTGAATTAAAACATTGAGGATTACACAACCAAATGTGGTAATCCTAAAGATCCTTCTCCACCTACATATCATTCCAGTTGATGCCCTACTTCTCTTAACTTCCTGCTTCATCTCAGTTACATTTTCCTAATGAACAGGCATCTACAGCCATGTCTGTCCAGAGCTGGCCCCAAAAACATTTCAATCCCTAAAGGAGAGCAGTAAATGGTGCATCATCTCAGGCCCAGTCAAAGTGCACGGTAGCACTCAGTCAAGTTGTTTTGGATCCTTAAGCAGAAAATCCTTACAAGCATCTCTCTCCCCCCTTGGCAGTGAAGATACAGTAATAATTAATAAAGTATATAATAGATGATTTGCTGCTTTTTCCTGACATCCCAAATGTCAGGAAAAAGGCAGCTGCCTCAGAGTCTAAAGTGTGTGTGTCTTGAAAGGTCCTTGTCTCCTAAGGATACCCCTACTTGCAAGAGGGATTATGGACAGGGTAGAGAGAGTATCTGATTTCAGAAAAACCTCAGGCAGGAAGATTCAAGGGAGGCAGCAGTGAGAAAGCACATGTGGACAAAAAGCCAGCTAAGCCAGAAGGATCAGCTGCAACAAAGATCATCAAGGCATGGGTACTTTTATTTCAGCAACTGCTTCTCTGCTCACATAAAAAGCAACATTTTTCAAAATAACTTTCCTGTCTGTGAAAGCCACAGTAAGTTTGTGAGTCCTTAAAGTGCCACAAGGCATTATGCCTTTTGAACAGAGATGAGCAAAACGTTCTTGTCCCCTTCCCACATTTATTATCTTTCTCTAGAAGGAACACACTCAAGAAATTCTGCAAGTCAGGGCAAGATATCTTGCCCCAAATTCAGACACTGCTGCTCATTCAGACCCTCTTTGCAAGTAAGCTCACTTCTTTTTCCCTTTCAAGGTGAGGGTGGCAGCTTGGAGGAAGCCACAGACGAGAACAGTCTCTGGTGCTCCAATGAAATGTAAGCAGCAAATGCACCTAACCAGGTTTCAATGGTAAAGAAAACAAGTGCAACTGACCAGTAGCAAATGGATGGGTAGCTCTCTGGAAAGTCAGGCACTCTCCGAGAAGGATGGGAGACAGAACTGCCGCTAGGCAATTTTCTACTCCAGATTTCATGAAAAGGATTAACAGACTGGGAAAGGAAAGGTGGCAGTTCCCCTCTAGTTTCAAGGCTGGTACATTCAATGCTAATGGAGTCCCAAAGCAACTATAATATTAATGAGATCAGAGAAAGAAAAGGGCTCACGTATTCATTAAGGCAGTTGTTGGCCACTGTCTAGTCAGAGCTGTAGACTGCGATACCTCTGGAAGTCTTGACTAAAATAATTATAATTTAAAAACAATTATAATGTAATGCCCCTTCATGGATCACTACCTTGTCATGGCGAAGGGCTAGCAAAGTGATACTCAAAACCCTACAAGCTAGGCTCCAGCAGTATGTGGACCGAGAACTACCAGAAGTACAGGCAGGATTTCGAAGAGGGAAAGGAACTAGAGATCAAATTCCCAACATACGCTGGTTCATGGAGAAAGCTAGGGAGTTCCAGAAAAACATCTACTTCTGTTTCATTGACTATGCTAAAGCCTTTGATTGTGTGGATCACAACAAATTGTGCCAGGTTCTTAAAGAGATGGGAGTACCAGACCATCTTATTTGTCTCTTGAGAAACCTATATGCAGGTCAAGAAGCAACAGTGAGAACTGGACACGGAACCACTGATTGGTTCAAAATTGAGAAAGGAGTTTGGAAAGGCTGTATACTGTCGCCCTGCATATTTAACTTATATGCATAGCACATCATGAGAAAGGCAGGGCTAGATGAATCACCAGTTGGAATTAAGATTGCTGGGAGAAATATCAACAACCTCAGATATGCAGATGATGCCACTCTCATGGCAGAAAGTGAAGAGGAACTAAAGAGTCTCTTGATGAGGGTGAAGGAGGAGAGTGCAGAAGTTGGCCTGAAACTCAACATTAAGAAAACTAAAATCATGGCATCCGGTCCTCTCACTTCCTGGCAAATAGATGGGAAGAAATGGAGGTAGTGACAGATTTTATTTTCCTGGACTCCAAGATCACCGCAGACGGGGAATGTAGCCAAGAAATTAAAAGACGCTTGCTTGTGGGGAGGAAAGCTATGGCAAATCTAGACAGCATACTAAAAAGCAGAGACGTCACCCTGACAACAAAAGTGCATATAGTCAATGCTATGTTTTTCCCAGTTGCAATGTGTGGCTGTGAAAGATGGACCATAAGAAGACTGAGCGCCGAAGAATTGAGGCCTTTGAACTGTGGTGCTGCAGAAGACTCCTGCGAGTCCTCAAGGAGATCAACCCTGACTGCTCTTTAGAAGGCCAGATACTGAAGATGAAACTCAAATAGTTTCGCCACCTAATGAGAAGGAAGGACTCCCTGGAGAAGAGCCTAATGCTGGGACAATAGATGGCAAAAGAAGAAGGGGATGGCAGAGAGTGAGGTGGCTGGATGGAGTCACTGAAGCAGTTGGCATGAGCAATCGGCATGAGTGGACTCCAGGGGATGGTGGAGGATAGGAAGGCCTAGAGGAGTGTTGTCCATGGGGTTGCAACTAACAACAACAACAAATAATTTAATAATAATAATAATAATAATAATAATAATAATAATAATGATAAACTTAAAGTGCAGCTTAGGCATTGCAGTGACACTCCAATGTGCAGCTTAGGCACTTTGGAGTGGCTGTCACTATGAGGCATCACGAAAAGTCCCTAAGAGGAAGAGGAATGAAGGAGACTGTGATTCTATTTTCAAAAAATGGATGGAGAAAAAAGTGGTGGCTGTGTCAGAAAAAAATGCTTGCAAAGTGGGAGATGCGACAAAATGGGTTCAGCCGCCAAGTCCCCTGGCACACCTGCAGAACGGGGAGGCAGTAGAGAAAAACCTCAGAAAGCATGATTATCCAAATGTAGGGATTGATTCCACTCCTCCGATAATAGTCTTCAAAGATTATTGACTTGGATTGTGATTCAGAGGTAGAAGAGACCTCTGAATCGAAGGTAGAAGGGATGCAATTTTTAGCCAAGGGCAATCGTTCTAGAGATAACCCTGCTAAAATCTGGAGAGTTTCCAAGTTTGGAGGCGGGGAATCTGGGGAGAAAAATGAACTGGGTGTGGAAAGACTTGACATTATTAGTCCAACTATGCAGCATCAGGTTAAGAGGTGGACCAGCTGAGAAACATTAGGTTCCTAGCTGATTGGCCCATAAGCAGCATGATCCACTTTGAAGGCAGACTAAGTTCTTTTTGATTTGGAAGGGAGGAGAGGTTTCTGGTTTGGAATCAACTTCTAATAGTTAATGCGTATTTCTTACTATATACCACAGAAGAAGCCTCTAAGAACTGACTTACCCAGCACGCTGCCATTGGCCATGCTGACCAGTGATGGGGAAACTGTTCTCCCAGATACCTGGAGGGCCTCAAGTTGGAGAAGGCTGGTGTAAACACCTCATTACATTATCTGAAGCTTGACAGTGGATCTTAGTTTTTGTTCTGGTTTTTAGTTTTGTTTGGTTGTTTGTTTAGCTAACTGTGCTTCTGTGAGATAAATTCAAATGAATTTTTGATGAAAAGTGATGCATGAATATTGCAAATCTATAAATGATAGCTATAATGCACTTACAGAAATCATTAATTAAATTACTAAAATTCAAGCAGAAGACACAGGAATGAGCTCAGCCCATACCTCACTACAGATAATACCTTCCCCCTTACTGTCTTTGTGACCAGCAACTACAAAAAACGTAGCTTAAAAACACCATTCATGCTGCAATATCTATGGGGCAAGACCGCACAGAGGAGTTATGTGGCAGTTTCTTCAGAAGAACTTCAAGCAATCCCTCCTCTTGGAAATTTATGAAACCCTTACCCGGAGCATCTCTAGTTAGTGTTGTAAGCTGCCTTTTGTAATTAAGCTGGTTGAGGGTTGGAGAGCCAGGGATTGTAACAGCTGCCATGTTTCACCTGCTTTAAATAGATTTTAATATAATTTTAAGAGGGTATTTTATATTTGCTTTTGATCTATTGTTAATTTCTCTGAGCTTTTAGGATGAACAAGCTATAAATTAAAACATTTTCAAATCCATCATTTTACAAGAACAGAGTTTCCATAAATCATGCTCTTCTTTGGTTATTTTATATATTGTATAAAGAGGCTTTTGAAATCATAGCAATAATTAGTGATTCAAGAAGTCAGAGCTGGTAGTAGGTGGGAAAGATCACACCTTTTAAAAGTAAGATGAGAATATTCAGAGCTGTAACAATTTAGCATTTCTCAAGCTAGACAATTTCAGTACCACAGACAGACTAATTTGAAAATTCAAAGTAAAACTCCTAAGACTGGATGTTAACTCTTTGTTGTCTTGAAGCATAAACAAGGCATTCCCTCAGAGAAGGCTTTGAGAAACATACTGATGGAAATAATTGCAGAGATAAATAACATATGCTGAGAGACCTACTACAGCACAATTCAGTTTATCAATGCATATGTTTGGTTAAATCTTCAGTTGCCCAAGTGGACTTCTCCTTTCACCTTGCTTTCTTTCCTGCAGTCCCACATGCACTCCAAAAGTCTGAGGATCCCCAACCCTCAGGAGCCAATCATGGAGAGATGCAAGGGAAGGGAAATCTGTTCTGCTAGCAGGTTGTTTAGCTACTGAACAGCCAGCACAGAATCCAACCCATGGGCTTCATCCAGACTCTTAAACTCATTTACTGGACTCCATTTGAGTACACACCAAAGCAGCCTTTACATAAACTCAAACATTTAAAATACTTTGCACACACTGGTTGGACCAATTGGCTTTCATCTGACCTGTTTATATACATGAGCAATGGACAACTTTCTCTGCACTACTTCACATGTTCATTTTGTGGTGTTAGGGAAGATATTGCCTGGTGCATGCAGTGAGCTTCTGGGCTCAGACAGCGAACCATGAAATGGCTACAGTGGATTAAAGCAGTCTCCATATGGTGGCTGTGACATGCAAACTAGCATTGCAACAATGAGAAAACAGCTGGCTGGAAGAGGGAGCTCCTATTTAAAAGGTTTGACGTGGAAAGCATAAGAAACAGCATACCCTCAAACTAACCAAAACTAATGTGGGGGAGGATTGTTTAATAACACCAGAGACAGAGAGTGAAGACAGGAATGTATTACTACTATTGAGTCTTGCACAATGAATTTAAGCTGCCTTTTAGCATTATTTTACAAAGGAAAAAATACGTAAAACCAGAGTTAGAAGTTTTTAGTTAAGATGATATCATATGACTACCTCAACCCAAATAATAGGTAACTGTATTTAACAGGCCATGTTGAGAATAAAGCAGAGGAAGTGATATAAGTTGGGATACGAAAACACACACGGAAAAGATAAAAAGTAAGGTTCCCTAACCCATGCATTATGAAAAGGTACATTTTAAGAAGCATCTTTCCATTATGCTGCTGAACACACTTACTAGCAATATAAATCATAATGGGAAGACCTAACCTTGAAAACATTTTAAAGTCTATTTCAAGCCTCTCACCAAGGCACTGTTTTCTCTGAACTCATACAGGCCTGAAGATGGACTCCATAGTGACAGCAGAGTAATTTACTCTATTTCAGGGGAAGGTAGCTCTTTAAATTAACTGCTTTTACACTCCCTCTCACTCCCTTCTCACACATTTAATCTTAAGCCCCTTCACATTTTTTAAGTGCAGAATTAAAAAACAAATTCCATGGTTGAAATATGCTATGTACATACCCAAACTTTGTTTACACAATTAGAAGACACTCAAATGTATATTCCTGCAAATGACAAGGTTCCAGCAGCAAATTAACAGGAACAATTTTCCCATCTCAGGAGCTGTCAAGATGGGACCCGTTGGCCAATTTATCTTACTCTAGCACATCTCTGGTGCTTGTCAATCAATATGTGAAACATTTGGTGCTGATTGCCATTTTTCTATCCACTTCCTTTTGCCTCTCCTACCAGGCAATTTACTGCAAGTCAATCAAGGGTGAAGCAGCCTTGTTTAAATAAAACACTGTTGAGCTCTTTTCACACCAACAATTTCAAAGACAGGATGAGCCGTATCGTTTTACATTTCCATTTATACTTTTTTTTTGTTTCTCCCAAAATGCCACGGTCAAACTATAAGTCATAAGTATACCCACACAAAGGCTCGAACAATAAAAAAAAAAAAAACAGGCAGTCATTAAAGGTGCAGTGAGAATAACTGCTCTCACTTTCATTGTCAAAAATATTACCAGTCAACAGACATGTGAAGGGGTGGGTGTCTAGCACAATGGCCTACTGTATCTCATCTTTAACTGCAGCTCAGACACAATGAGTCAGATGTCATGCCCCATAATGTGTGAACCAGCCAACTCAAGGCTGTTTCAGTGGTGTAGATTTCTGTCTACTCCCAAGCAATACTTTTCTACAAGTAACTGTCAGCACAATTTTAAACATGTCTACTCAGAAGTAGGTCCCACTAAGTTCAGTGGTGCTTCCGCTCAGGTAAACATAATTTGGTTTCCTAAGATATTTTACAGATTTTGCCCTGTTGCCAAAAACAAATTTCAATTTGCTAACTTTCCTAATTTAATAGGCTTATAAAAAGCTTTGAAATAAGTGTTAAGCTGAACATAAGCAATCAACAATTTTGTCAAACCTTCCTAAACAGTTCAGCTACAAAAGAGATATTATACTGGCAGGAGTTGATGTTGGTAATTTTGGTTGTCTTTTTTGATTATGGAGTAAAACCTAAACATCACTGCGAAGGTACAGACAAATTTGGATCAAATAGGTAAAAAATGTACATTTGTTTTTAAATTTAAGAAAGCAAATTATCTGCAAATAGCATCAAAACCAGGGATATATATCCTTGATTATTTTTGGTGGATAATATGTGACTGCAGGATTAAGTTTTCTTAAATTTTGCTACTGGTGGAAAGTTTTCTATCTTAGACCTACTGATACAGAGAGCCAAGAAAAATATCATGGTCACTTGTGACATAAGGATTATTAATGAAGATTAATTAGGAATCTGTAATATGAAACCTTGTTTATTTATTTACTAATATTTATATGCTGTCCTCCTTCATGGATCACTGCCTTGTCATGGCAAAGGGGCTTGCGTAGCTCAATGAAGCTATGAGCTATGCCGTGCAGGGTCATCCAAGATGGACAGATCATAGCAGAGAGCTCTGACAAAACGTGATCCACTGGAGAAGGAAATGGCAACCCACTCCAGTATCTTTGCCATGAAAACCCCATGGACAGTACCAAAAGGCAAAAGGATATGATGCTGGAAGATGAGCCCCTCAGGTTGGAAGGTGTCCAATATGCTACTGGGGAAGAGCAGAGGGCTAGTACTAGTAGTGCCAGAAAGAATGAAGCGACTGGGTCAAAGCTGAAAGGACACTCAGTTGCTGATGTATCTG
>NW_025336479.1:17448234-17448912 GCF_004798865.1 Varanus komodoensis | reverse complement strand
CTTCCCCAGTAGCATATTGGGGAAGAGCAGAGGGCTAGTACTAGTAGTGCCAGAAAGAATGAAGCGACTGGGTCAAAGCTGAAAGGACACTCAGTTGCTGATGTATCTGGTGGTGAAAGGAGAGTCCGATGCTGCAAAGATCTATACTCCATAGGAACCTGGAATGTACGATCCATGAATCAAGGCAAGCTGGATGTGGTCAAACAAGAGATGACAAGACTGAACATCGACATCTTAGGAATCAGTGAACTAAAATGGACAGGAATGGGTGAATTTAATTCAGATGTCCATCAGGTATACTACTTTGGGCAAGAATCCCTCAGAAGAAATGGAGTAGCCTTCATAGTCAATAAAAGAGTAGGAAAAGCAGTACTGGGATAGAATCTCCAAAATGACAAAATGATTGCTGTTCAAATCCAAGGCAAACCATTCAACATCACAGTAGTCCAAGTCTATGCCCCAACCACTGGTGCTGAAGAGGCTGAAGTTGACCAGTTATATGAAGGCCTATAGCACTTTCTAGAATTAACTCCAAAAAATGATGTCCTTATCATCATGGGGGAGTGGAATGCTAAAGTAGGAAGCCAAAAGATAAATGGAATAGCATGCAAGTTTGGCCTTGGAGTACAAAATGAAGCAGGGCACAGGCTGGTAGAATTTTGTCAAGAGAATACAATG
>NW_025336479.1:17331083-17448134 GCF_004798865.1 Varanus komodoensis | reverse complement strand
GCCCCGAGGCTTCGGCGAATGGGGCGGCATAAAAATGTTTTAATAAATAAAATAAAATAAAAAATAGATTTAAGAAATTAGATCTGATAGAGTGCCTGAAGAACTATGGATGGAGGTTCGCAACATTGTACAAGAGGCAGCAACTAAAACCATCCCAAAGAAAAAGAAATGCAAGATAGCAAAATGGCTGTCTGAGGAAGCTTTACAAATAGCTGAGGAAAGAAGGGAAGCGAAAGGCAAGGGAGAAAGAGAAAGATACACCCAATTGAATGCAGAATTCCAGAGAGTAGCTAGAAGAGATAAGAATGCCTTCTTAAATGAACAGTGCAAAGAAATAGAAAACAATAGAATAGGGAGGACCAGAGATCTCTTCAAGAAAATTGGAGATATGAAGGGAATGTTTCATGCAAAGATGGGCATGAGAAAGGACCAAAATGGCAGGGACCTTACAGAGACAGAAGAGATTAAGAAGAGGTGGCAAGATTACACAGAAGAACTATACAAGAGCTTAACATCCCTGATAACAACGATGGGGTGGTCACTGACCTCGAGCCAGATATCCTGGAATGTGAAGTCAAATGGGCCTTAGGAAGTCTGAGCAACAACAAAGCTAGTGGAGGCGACAGTATTCCAGTTGAGCTATTCAAAATCCTAAAAGACGATGCAGTAAAAGTGCTACACTCAATATGCCAGCAAATTTGGAAAACTCAACAGTGGACACAAGATTGGAAAAGGTCAGTTTACATTCCGATCCCAAAGAAGGGCAATGCCAAAGAAATTAAAAGACCTTTGCTTGTGGGGAGGAAAGCTATGGCAAATCTAGACAGCATACTAAAAAGCAGAGACATCACCCTGCCAACAAAAGTGCATAAAGTCAAGGCTATGGTTTTCCCTGTTGCAATGTATGGCTGTTAAAGGTGGACCATAAGGAAGGCTGAGCGCAAAAGGATTGAGGCCTTTGAATTGTGGTGCTGAAGGAGACTTCTGCGAGTCCCTTGGACAGCAAGGCGGTCAAACCGGTCAGTCCTAGAGGAGATCAATGCTGACTACTCTTTAGAAGGCCAGATACTGAAGATGAAACTCAAATACTTTGGTCACCTAATGAGAAGGAATGACTCCCTGGAGAAGAGCCTCATGCTGGGCACAATCGATGGCAAAAGAAGGGGACGGCAGAGGATGAGGTGGCTGGATAGAGTCACTGAAGCAGTTGGTGTGAGCTTGGGTGGACTCCGGGAGATGGTGGAGGACAGGAAGGCCTGGAGGAATGTTGTCCATGGTGTTGCCATGGGTCGGACATGACTTCACGACTAACAAAAACAAATATGCTGTCCTTCCACTGAGAAACAATGCTCAGAGAAGGTCGCAGCATATTAAAACAATTGAAACACATACCATAAACTGATCAAATTAGAAATAGGTCATAAGTTGATAAAGCAATTTTCTAAACGGGAGCCAGATCGTAAAACACTGGAGCCCAGAAAAACAGTGCTTGCTGTAAAAGGAATATCTTAGCCAGAAGGCAAAAACCCAGGAGAGGCCAAGTAAACATTCGTACCCCCTCAGACTTCCATGCGTGACAGAACATGGTGACATTCACCCCTAGAGATATTAAGGAATGACATGCTCACATGGGAAGAGGTGGCCACCCAAGTATCCTGAGTGGTGGCCGCCAAGGTTAGATGGCTGAGGTTTGCCAGTTTTGAGTATGTTTTTCATGCAAGAGCTCAGTGCTAGTGGACTGGAAAGTTCTAGTGGCTGAGAAGCAATGAATGCCAACAAGGCATGAGTATTCAGAACTTCATTATTGTCATCAATTAGCCACTGCTGGTATCCACTTTTGAAAACCATCCACATACAATAACACCACATTGTGTGAAACTCTTGTCTTGGAAGCTGACTGAAATAAAAAGCTGTCATGGAGCTAAATAGATGATGCATGAAATGAATGTAGTTTAATGTTTTCTAGAAATATGATTAATTTTTAATTTAGCATATACAGCTATGAGACAAGAAATAGCCAAAGGAGTAAACAGTGTTTAATACTTGAAAGGAAGAACATGTGCACGGTAAAAATTATAAATCTAGAGGATATGTCACCTTTTAATATTTGATAAAGGGTCATTGAGCTTCTTTATTTGAAAGCCTAACTATCCATTGACTCATATCCAAATGCGGCTTTTCATTACATTGGACCATACAAACTTTTTCAACTCCAGAATACTTCAAGTACTACACTTACTCCAGGCCAGAGGATTTCAAGATATCCTTTCATGATGATAATGTGTACAAATATAACAGATAGAACTAATTAATGTGAATAATATGAAATTATACTTTGTTCTACCTGCAGAGTGTCCTCCATTCACTGTTAGCATTTTTTTATTAAAATAACAAATATTTTCTGTACAATCCAGACTGCCATTGTAAACTACCAGTGAATAATAAATCATGGCTTATTTTTTCAAACCAGAATGGTAGGTAATTGATTTATACCAAAATCTTCATTTGAAATTTTATTCTTTCCATGATTTCCCACAGATAAGCCTTAGTATATGGTAGTTTACAGACCGGCAAGAGGGCATAAAAAAAATCAAAAACGAAACAGACAGGGAAAAAGAAATGAGAAACAACAAAAAGGGTTTCCACTTACATCACCTGTTTGATGGATAAAAAGAAGATGGTTATTACTTTAATTTGCCAAAAGGGAAATAACACTATTTTCTATGGAAAAGTCAATCACATATTTCCCTATACCATATAATAAGCCAAAAGGGCCAGCATTCTCAGTTGTCTCTTTTTCCTTGCAGGATTGGTTAAAGCATCAACCTTAATTTTGTCCTGAACCTATAATTTTCAATGCTGTTAAGCGAATTGCACTTCCCTGCCTCTCCAAAGCCCTTGGGACTAATTGAGAAGATTACCTGGAGGCTCTTGGTCTAAAGAAAGGAGAGAAACTAGTTTGAAACCATTTGTATACAAAGTGACAGAAATAGGGATGTCTAGGGCATTTGTCTGTCACTGTAGTTCCTTGAAGTTTTAAATGACAGTCAATATACTGTCTTATCATGTGCAGGGAAAAAATAACAGTAATAAGACAGTAACTTCCAGTCTGAAAGGAAAAATGTATCTCAAAAAAGATGGCTAACAGATGCTGTTTTTATAATAGATGCCTTGCTTACAGGCACAAAACTGCATTAACCAGTAACAGCTTTACCATATGAATTAGATAAGACCAATAGTATGATTCCTCAATCTAACTTCCAAAAAGCAAAGCAGCAGCAAAGACCAGTTAAAATTCTTTTCTGTAAAAGCTGACATTACAAAACCAGAAAAAGTATTTTCTTGGCTCTACAGAGTTTTGCCTAACAGGATGCTTGTATTCACCTCTAAGTTAAGTATGAAACTCCCACACATCTAAGTTCATGCAAACTGACTGCAGGCCTGATAGGCAAGATTTATGCTACAGATTTTAATTACATTTTCCACAAATAAGATTCCAAACAGCTAGTTACACAAAACCTCAACAAAAGAAGAAGGCATTATTTCTAGGGGCCTTCCAGAAGGAGTAAGAAAAATGCCTTGATAATCAATGAATTTATTCCAATAATTAATTATTGTTCTTTTGCATAACTATTATCCATTATAAAGCCTGATTACAAAATTTTGCTAACCAGTTAATATGGGATTATTTCATCACATTTTTATTCACAGTGTCTACATGGTACTTCCAGGTCTCAATGCACCCCATACACCTTTTCTTGACACCTCTCAACTCCACCCTCAAAAATTGAGACCTCCTCAAAGTGAAGTGAGGACCTGCAGCTGGTATCATCTTCATCTCACAGGAATGGCTCTACACTGCACATGCTGATGCTTTCACCAAGAAGTATAGGGGACAAACAAAAGGGACTTCTGTTACTTCTGTATGGCGGATAGTGGGGAACGGAGGCAAGCTTCCTGGGGGGTCAAGGAAGCTAGCAGTGAATAATCAAGTCAAGCTGTGAAACCTAGTCTCAGGCTAGGTATCAAGAAAAGCTTCGTCATGTCAGAGCAATACAACACTGGAATCGACTGCCTAGAGAGGTGGTGGGCTCTCCCATACTGGAGACATTCCAACAGAAACTGGACAGCCATCTGAGTGGGATGGTGAAAACTGGTGACCTGCAACAGCAGGGGGTTGCACCCGATGGCCTTCATGGCCTCTTCCAATTCTACTATTCTATGATTCTGAGGCAGGGAGTGCAGCAGGAAGCTGATATGGGCTAGAGGAAGCCTGCAGGGCCAGGTTGGATCAAGTTGTGTGCTTGTACCAATGTCTGTACAAATGGGGTCTGCACTGGTATGAGAAAAAGAGAGGGAGTAAGAAAAGACTTATTAGGGATGTTGACGTGATCTTGAGAAACAAAGGGTGAGTGTCTGTACATGTGCTTGTATGATGGATACATGAGTTCCGTGTGTGAGAGAGAGAAGGGAGTTGGATGGAAGAGTGGTATGTGTTCTTGGTTATGGAAGAGGCAGTGGCCTATGTATGGTAGGCTACAGTGTGAGAACATTTGTGGATGATGATCCAGCACAAGATAAAAAAGGAAAAATACTAAGGGAGGGAATGGGAACGAATCTGAAAGAGAAAAAGAGCTTGCCTTCCCTGAAATAGATTTTCACTGGCACTGAAAAGTTTGTGCTGAAAGCGTGCTGGGGTTCAGACACCACCTCCACCTTGTATTCAATGATTATAGGTTACTTGTCTTTTTTAACTAGCCACAGCTCCTGTGGCAGGCATTTTGTGGAGGTGCTCAGGACAGTTTTTCAAATGCCAAATGTGCTAAATCGACTCCCACCCAAAGTTGCCCATCAAGTTCATTCAAGAGTCCTTTGTTGACCATTGGATGGGATTTTTCAGTACTTTCTGGGTGGTAGAGGAAAAGGACTTCATGGGACCTTTGACTGTAAAGTGTCCCAGGTTGAATCCTGGGATCTTCTGGTAAGGTTGAGAAAGACCTCTGCTTGAGACACTGAAGAGCCCCTGTCAGGCAGTAAAGATAAGGCTGTGGACACAATGCAGCTTTCTAGGTCTTGCTTGGCTTTTAAAAGTAAAAGGAAGAAGTCTTAGTCTGCCACTAACTCACAAAATCCAACAAAATCTCTAGCAGATTTAAAATGAAGTTATAACCTGTAATCTATCTTACTAGCTCAATAACAATTGTTCCATCGTTTTTTATTTCATGGTGCTACCATCAATTGACCATCAAACAATTAAAATAGCCCACTTCCACTGTCTTGTTACTAAAAGCAGAATTATAGATCTCATTCAAACTATGGGTAGTAAAATGTCTATGTTGAGTTGTCCCCTAGAAATTAAGTACCCACAGCACCATAGTTGTGTGTACAAAAGAAAAGATTATGCAAAACAGCATTGAGGGAGTCAGAGGACCTAGGAAAGAAAAAAAAATAGAGGATACCTGCAAGAAAGAAGAAAATTTCTCATCTCTTTACTTAGTTATTCTAATTTAATGGAAGACAGTATATTTTCATAGTATACCTAGTCCATCAAATAATTTACTCTTCTTGAGTATCTTCAAAGGAAATAGCTGAAAAGAACAAGTTGCCTGTTATTCCTAAGTTAGATCTAGATTTAGGCAAATATAACTGAGCTGCTGGAAGCAAATTTTTCTGTCTTCTCCCCCTTGCAGGTAAGCTCTCAGACCACCTGAAAATGTAACACATCAGGTAAGAGGAACGTGCTGAATTGTGTGAGTAGAAGTGGGGGGAAGGTGATGACTGAAAATTGTGTAGATCCTCCTGTCCAGCAGTTCTTGGGTCCAATCTTTCTTATTAGAACATTTTAATCCAAAGAATATTTAATTCCTTAAAATGATTGTACATCATGTTACATGGCAGTTAAAAAATAAAAGTCATATAAAAAGTACAGCTATCTATGACAATAAAGCTATTAACAAAGAAGCTTGTCACAAGGGAAAAATATACAGATTGTACGGTGTGCAAAAGTGGGTCTAGGTTGAATATAAAATGGACCTGATAAAGCCCATGGGGTTTCCCCATCTGGCCTGTACCTTCTTCCTCCGGCCTCTTCTCCCTCAGCCACAGAAATGGAAATTCTTATCTCTGTCAGAGATGTTTTCTCCTGGTGTGGCTACTGGCATGGCTGAACACATAGGGATACAAACCTAGTCTTTTAAGAGCAAAGAACTCAAGTCCCTGGCCATGAGTGCATTAATTTGATAATTTTGGCTTCTTCTACATTCACCATTTTAAATTCCAGGTTCTTTTCCCCCTGAATATGGAGAATTTTGCAAAATTTGAAAATTTATTTATTACATTTCTACATCACCCATCAGCCCAAAGGCTCCTTGGGTGAAGAAGCTGCTGAGTAATTCCAACCTACCTCTTTATGAGCCCTGTCCTGTGGGTACTTGTTCTGCATACTTCATGAGTAATCATGTAGAGGTTAGTCCTGCTTACTTGTAACCACATGTGCAATGTGCAAACTTAGGATGCTTTTTGAGAGTACAGTTAAATTAAATTAAATTAACATTAAATTCAAGTTAAAATTAAATTAAATAGAGTTAAAGAGTACCCTTGCTTGCTTCTGAGTGGACATACAAATTGCTGCCCTACTTATTTGTGATTTAAAACTGTTTAGACTCACTTCAGTGGCATTTTTATACATCCCAATAGTTGAAACAGATGCACTTGCTATTATAAATCATTGAAAATGGAATTTACAAGAGGCATTTAATTCCTAGCTTCATCGACTTTTGCCTTTTGACCCACTCAACCCTGGAAGGTGGCCCCAAGAACTCCTTCAAGATGGAATTTAGACTTTAGGCTAGGAATGTTCCTCAGCCCTCATCTATGGTGATTAGATATTTATATCCCAGTCTTTGAAACATAATTTGTTGCTGAGTTCTTTGTTTTCAGTGAAACTTATTTCTAAGTAAAAATTCAGACCCACAATGTTAAAGAAGCTGAACTGAAGAGGACTATTAATTCTAAAGACAATTATAAACTGCAATTAAAAGTTCAAATGATGTTAATAGGCCAAAGAAAAATAACTATTTGCAGGAATCAGTGGCAATTAATAGACATGTTATTAAATTATGCTACAGGGTATTTGCAGCCCTTCATAATTTACTACCATTAAAAATAATGAGTTATTAATAAACATACACATATGTACAGGGGCTTCTTATGCAGGCCTAACTGATTTAGATTTAAATTGCACACTCTCTAAACCTGGTCAATGGTTTTATTTTAATAAATTGAAGTGTCTACATGGGAATGTTATCTCACTGTCTCTTTAACACAGATTTCCCTCCTAAGTTTCTTGAAAACGTTTACTCCTTCACTTATGCAGCTTTCATTTCCCGTAGGATTCTAGTCAGCATTCATGCATGCCCTCACAATTCTATTCTTAGACAATGCAGCTTACTGTATAAATTGCATTGCACATGTGATGTGAGCCAGGGGACTCACTTTGGCCAATCTAAAGATTTAACGTTTTGATATTTTTCAGTGAAACAAAATTGATTTCAAGGAGGAATACAAAAAGGGAGAGAGAAGTAATTAAAATGTGTGGAACATCTAGCAGGTTCTTATTTACCATCCTGAAACTACACACTTTTATTAATCCTATAAGATGAGGAAAGCATACATATGCATGAATGTGGAACAACACAGCAAAATTAATTCTGTAAATGACTGGCATCAGGAAAAATGGAGAGCAGACAGGTGGAAAATTATTGTGGGTGACTAAGGAATGCTTCACACATTACAACGTTACTAGGTACTATGTGTGCACACCAATTGCAATGTAATGGAGAGGAAGAGACTACGGCAAACAACCAAACACTTTGGAGCAAGCAAGTATAGATATGTAGTAAAGTCTGTAGTTAAATTGGTCACCAAGAGATGCCCTCTGTATTGATTAACACATATATAATGTAGTGACCCAGACTGCACATGATACTAAACTGGTTCAGTACTACAGGAATACATATCAGTGAGCCTTGAGATAGTGTATGCTTCTCTCCTTTCTTTAACAGAGCACTGAGGAAGAGGTTAGATGAATCCAGTATGACTGTCAAACAAACTAGGGAGTTCTGGTTAGTTTAAACTTGTATTTATTAACAAGCCAGTATTCATAGATCTCAGTTTGATCCTGGTTTTTTAATTATCCACCGTCTAAACCAGACCTGGGCATTGTACGGCCCACGGGCCACATCCAGCCCGATGGCTGACCCTGACTGGCCCACATGAGGTCACTGGCAAATTAAGTCAATGCAAATATATATCGTCGTAATAGCGATGCAAGCAATACAACAGCACTGCTTTTATTTTGAAGGATCTGCTAAATCGAATTGAATTTATTGCTTTCCATGTAATGTTAATGTTAATGTTTTTGTGAATATTCATTAAATAGTGTTGTTCTGTGCTCCACATTTTCATTGTATCATTGTAATGTTTCATTTACTGTTTTTATAGAGATATATACTGAGCAGAGCTGTAAGTGTATTGGTCCGGCCCTTAACAACTGTCAAAGTTTCTCATGTGGCCCCATAGGAAAATTAATTGCCCACCCCTGGTCTAAACGAAGAGTTCTGAGGGTTCAGAACTCGCTCCAAACGTGGAAAGAGTAGAGAAGAACCATTCACCAGAGGGCCCTATGCACTCACTATGGCAACTGTGGCAGGAATGTTTCTCAAGGCCTGAGAAAGTGCTCAAGTTTAGACAGAACAAGGAGCAAACAGAAAAGAATGCTTCCAGTCTCTTCCTCAAGGGTATACTAGAAAACAGGAAAGGGAGGAGTGCGTGAACCAAGGTTGCCCTAGGCCAGTGATGGCGAACCTTTTAGAGACTGAGTGCCCAAACTGCAACCCAGAACCCACTTATTTATTGCAAAGTGCCTACACTGCAATCAAACCTGAATTCTGAGGTTTTAGTTGAGAAAAAACAACTCATACATTAACATCTTTTCTCTTAAAAATATAATAACAGAGCTTTCAATGATACAAACAGCTTTTCATTGAAAGGTAAACGTTTGCATCTGGTGTGCTTTTGCACAATTAATGTGGTCTTTGCTGTTGTATGCATGCTGATAATTTGTCAAACCTTGGCTCATACTTTGTTAGTTTGAGAGCAACACATGCAACACTCAGGTCATCTGTTAGTCTGTTTCTTGTATCAGATTTTATATAATTTGTTAATACAAATGAATGTATTAAAACTCACAGCCAGTCCAAGCAAATTGGCAGCACACTGACCAGCCATGCAAAAGCTCGGACGAGTTGTGGCTAATGAGTTGCGGCACGTGACGTCATCACCTGGCGCTGCTACTCCTTTCCAAGCATGCACATGGCTCCTGTGCATTGTTATCTGATGCTCGGCTGCTGGGGCGATGCTGGGGGGATTTGGCGCTCGTGCTGACAGAGAGGGCTGTGTGTGCCCGCTGCAGCATGCGTGCCATAGGTTCGCCACCATTACCCTAGACTGTATTCCTGTGGTACTAAATCCTGGGTCAGGGCTATTGTAATGAGTTATACTTACTCTGTGTTTCTACACAGCATATTTGTGCCATTACAGAGTATCCACCGGTTATACTCTGTATCTCTCTTTTTTTTCCTTGCGTGAAGCATCCCTAACATAGTCTTCTATGCTGGCGAGGAACATTAGCCACCTCAATGCAGTTAATAATCCAAATGCATCTCCAAGAGTTATATCTTGTTGCTGCTTTACTGGTGGCAATGCTGTTCTGTTTTGCTTTTTAATCCTAATCATCCTAACTGGTGTTGAAGGCTCAGCAGCCTCGCTAGGCAAACTTCCAGATCTCTCTGATGGTAAACATATAAGACCAAGAAAGAATCAATATAGATATAAACAAAGTCTACAGAGGGATATTCATGGCTACATGCTCTGCTTAGCAATGACAGTTCATGCAAACCCAGCTAGCTACTGTTTGTCTTGTTTTAAAAGGGCATTTTATTCATGCCAGCATTTACCTTCACCATTTTTACTGCCTGCCCCTGTACATAACCTATAACCAAGCACCATCTGTAATTCTATCACAGCTGCTACCTTGACAAACATTCACAGCAGTTTATATGTGCAAATGGAGCAGTGGGTCATGATGCATGGCAGGTGATATAATAATAAGGTGAAAAACTACAGAATAGGTGTGTAAGCATGATGTGCTCTTATTTGATTCTGCTATAGGTGCTAGTTCAGACATAACACCTTTGGGATAATGTGTAAGGAGAACCACCAGTCACTGAATGAGATTTGTGTGAATTCAACAGTCCGCAGGGCTCCATGGACAATTCTCAGATTACCATGGGATACAGACTGAGGTGATCTTGGATGGATATGTATGTGCATAATAGCTTCAGTAGACAAGCACACAACTCACCCAAAATCTACTGCACAACCGTAAAGCTGTCAAATTTTGGTTAGTAGTAGTATACTAAAATATGCACTGATTTCTCTGAGGACAAATGACCGCTGTACTCTGTCTGAAATTCTTCAACTCATGCATTCACTATGCCAATTAATTGCATGAAATGACATAGTGATGGCTAATTGGACACTGCAAACCAATGCACATTTCTATACATTAGACTTAATAGAATGCAATGGGACTTACTTCTGAGTAAACTTCATAGAACTCAATGGGCCCCACTTCTGAGTAAATGTAGTATATAATTACACTTAAAGATGGCTTACTCCTTTGAAGCCCTGGGCATGGCTTGTAGACTCTTATAAGATGTAGGAAAGGGGAAAAACCAAGCCAAGACAGTCTGGATTTTTCCAACTACCCCAAACTGTAGATTATACTGCAGTTTAATTACTGAAGGCAGAATTCTGTGAGTTTGACTTTGAATTTCCATTTATTTCTGTGGGATTGCTTTCACAGCCCACAAGAATTAAAAGCTACATTTTGAAGAAGGGGCCTGGGAAGGATACTCAAGGCATTTCTCTTCCCCCAGGTATAACCCTCTAGCTTAATATATATAAACAACAGCTGCAAACTTACAGTATCCACTAAGCACCGCAGGAGACAGCCATTCATCATCTAGGCTAGAGAAACTGCTCAGGCTCTTTATTGCTTTGACCTCATTAAAAGCATGTGAGCCATGCACTGATGTAAATCTGTGTCTCTAAATACTTTCCTCTTTAATTTTTTAATAGTTTGCAGATGAAGGGAAAGGTTAAAGTCAATTAAAAGAGATACAAATACCATTATTATTGCCTGGCAAACCGTTAGTTATTGGATTTGGATGTGTCACTTCAGAAAGTCATTATTTTTCTTTCTGAATGAATTCATAATTACACTGTTTATTGACTTGCCTCTTCATTTCTTTGGGGTGGGGAAATTAAATATCTTATTTATCTCCCACTCTATTATTTTCTTGGAAGCCTGCCTTCTTGCAACAGAGGTTCTTACTGTAAGGAAATCTGCATACAAACTCCCCAATGTAGTCATTATTTTACAGGTTCAAAAAGCTCTGATGAAAGATGAAATTCTCCACCTACAGGAATTTGTAACTAGAAGGAAGCATCATCAAGAACAATGGAAGGCACAGCAATAAAACCAGTATGCAAGAGGTGGAAATGTAGTATTTTACCCATAATCCAACATTAGGCATATTTAAATCCATTGACGACAGTCAGTTTAAGCAAGCCTAACTCTACCTTGGATTTTGTAGTTTCAGTCTTCTTGGAAAAAGGGACATACGCTCAGAGCAGTGCTGACTATGTGGAGAGCTGTGATAATTTATATGCTTTACATATAGTGTATGTATACACACACACTGGGACAGTGTGAAGGCTAAGACATGGGATGGTATATAAGATCTTTACAGGAGAGTGACATGAACACTAACATAAACTATGTTTGGTTTAATGCAACACCAACACCTTTCACAGACTCATCGGATTTACCTGTGGACAGCTAATGCTACTGGCATTGTGCAACAGGTGACTTATGCTAGTATTACATAATGTATGTTCCCACTTTGTGCCTATGGTTGCAAAACCAACCAACCAACCAATCAGACCCAAGACTAAATGGTGATATACAAAGGGATAACTGGAACTAACCAAAGCCACACCAAAGTTAAGTATCCAGGGGTCCTTACTTTTTAAAAATACTTGCTAGCAAATTTAATCATGCTGTTAAATATACACAAAATATCTGCTCCAGGTTTATGTATGGGTTTCATAAATGAAGACATATTTCTTTAACAGAAGTTCAATAAAGAGTAACTATTTGATTCATGCTCATTTCATTTTGTATTTTTTCCTCTTAGATCTCTACAATAATAAATATAATTATAACCATCTTTAATAACTTTGCTACCTTGAGCTGCAGGTGCTAGTAATGCTGTATCTATTATCATATTTTAAGCCCTCTGAAAAGATTGCATTAATTTCTATGATAATTTAGAACCCATAATACATTCTGAGTTCTGAATAGATGTTAATCACTGTAGAATGGCTGATTTTCCTGTATTCTAATGAAGTCATGCAGTAACTAGTAGCTACTAACTTTCTAAATTCAATATTGCCAGTGAAACAGTTGATTAAAATTTTGCTAGCATAACAATTTCCCAGGAGAATAGCTAAAAAACTAAAACCTATCACAAACTGCTAGGCTTGTTGGATTCCTTCTAGAGAGATTATTAAGACAATTACAAATGTTTATATTACCCATAACATTGTCTGTCTTGGAAATTAATACAAGTAATTTGTGCATATTTGTCTTTTGTCATTTCCATCTGGCTAATGCAAAAGCTATATTACAGAGAGCAAGTAATATGTTCCACAATATTAATGCAATGATAGTTTTAATGTCAAAAGGTACATGACATAGAAAAGAACACTTTTGTTAAGTAACAATTAATCTAAATTAACTGAAGAAATTAACTAAAGACACAATCCTGTGCAAGTTTTGATTTAAAAAAAAGGTCTTGGGCATGCTAGAGTTATAGGCCTTCCTTCTATCTAAAGTTGCACAGTTACATCCTGTGACTCATCTATGCTATCTCACCGTAAAACAATTCCACCAACAAAACCTCCTTTGCTGTAGGTATTCACATCTCTGAAAATGTATATCGTACTACTGCTAAGAAAGGGACGGCTCTTACCGCCCCCGGATTTGGGGGGCGAGGGAGAGAAAGGGGAAGCCCTGTCTCATCCTCCTTTTAATCACTTTTGAGACATTCCTTATCTCCCCAAATGTCCTTTTCATGATGCACTATAAGTAGTTGTCTACAGCACTTGCAAAGCTGATGGTGCTGGATTCTATCTTGGTATTCATCCACAGAACAAACACAGCTGCATGGGATATGGCACATTTTATACCTTTATTTGGAAAATTGGAAGTGGAACAGAGTTGTACAATTTGTCTCAGTAGTTATGAAACAAAAATTAAAATTAAAAGGTAAAATATGCAAAATCTTGAATGCTATGATGTATTGGATCACATACCAAATGTCTTTGGTGAAGTTATAATATTATGTGCATGGGAGACCAAAAGAGCTAAAAACTGATATTCAGAAAGCAAATGGCACCTGAAGCTTACAGTTTCTGCCTGGTCAGTCAGAATAGATGCATATGAGATCCAGGACCAAGCAGATAATATCCAACAAGACAGCTTTCTAGACCAGCTGTTAATAACACTGCCCATTTTTTCTGTTCTTCAGACATCTATTAACTTTGAAAGCTCAGTTGCATCAATAGTATAAAGATGGTGGTGAATAGTCAAACAACTGCTACCCTCCAAGCCACAGAGTTTGGAGGTAAGCTGGGTATTCTAATCCTATTTGGAGCATCTCATACTCAAAGGTCACTGCCAGACACTCTAATGCTCATTAAGTGCCAATGCAATCACACTTAGTGGTTTCTAACAATCAAAACGATCTGCTACCATGAACAATAATAAGTATCTGGAGTGTATTTGAGCTAATGTGTTGCTTTTTGATTGCTTTGCCCATCATTTGAAAGGTGAACTGCAAATGAGACAGTGAAAATTCCACCCACTTCAGCAGTATGCACCGAATGACCCTGTTAGTCATTAGAATATAAGGAGCTTTTAGGAGATTACACTTTCAAGCCACTTACCTATCTTACCCCAGAACCCAACCTTGCTGGCACTATACTATGCAAGCACTGAGTAATGAATTACAACAAGCAAAGCAATATGTAATTAGAGTAGTTTCCTTGAACTTTGTCTAAGACCCAGGAAAGGAGAGGTTGAAGATGGTAAGTTGTCCACATATTTGGGTAGGATCAGAACAGAAGGAGAAGGGGTCTTAGCAGTACTCTAAGTCCTCCTCCTCCTGTCTGTGGATGGCTTCTGCATAGGCTTCAACAAGGCAGCTGTTTTCTCCTTGGTATTTCAGTCGGCTATCAGGGGTCATCAGCTGCCATTCAATCTAGCAGTGTGACCCTGGCCCTCACTGGTTTGTTGGGACATGTTACATCAGTAGCCCCACAACTAAGTGTTGAGGGTTGATATAAGTATGTCAAATCCATAGTGTTTGGCCCAGCCATACACAGGGTCACAGAGGATCAGAATCACACTGACCGTAAAGGTATGTCCAAAAACTGTCTCTGCACCCAGCTACAAAGATGTTCATTCAGAATATGTTTGCGTACTGTAGGCCAGCTCATACGTGGTCGTAATTTAATAAACTATGGTTTCTTAAACTTGAGAACGACTTGTTAGCCTTGTTTGCTTCCCTATTTCATTTGTCAAGTCTGTGCGCTCCTCTCTCTTCAAAGCCTCAAACTGAAGGCTTATAGAGTTTATAAAAACATCACCTCTTATTACCTCTAGTTTAGAAACACTAGTTTAGTCTTGGCTTATAACCAAGTTTCTGATTGTATATACAATACAACAAAGAACACAAATATTTAAACACTTACTACAAAAATTACAAATATCTTGCAGGAAAACAAAGATATACTATATTTTTTTTACTAAGAGAAACCAAGTTCCTAACTATACATGTGGAAAGAATTCAACTAAAGTTCTGCTTGTGCAACCACTGGTGGATCTTAGGTTTACAAAGAGGTTCACTAGTGTATGTACAAACATCTGTACAGTGGGGTAAGACAATAAAAACCTGCTAACACAGCAATTACTTTCATTATCGTACTCTGAATTTAGGTCATTGTTTCCACATTGATGGCCGTAGGATGCAATGGGAGGGGCCTATATCAGCATGCTATCATCAGGATTGGCAAACTATTTCAGATGCAGGTAAGGCTTTAAATATATATGTAGACTATTCAGTTCATATAGGTTTGACAATTCTTGTTTGCGTAGATATACTCAACTTTTTTTCTTTTGGTTATGGGTACTGTAGTTTCACAATTGAGTATGCGTTGTGAATTATTCACAAATAAAGAATAATCTCCTTACATTTCCACACATGCTTTATGAAGATTCTACACAATTATTTACCAACATTATTCATTATCTCTTGAAGATGTATTTTTCATATTCCACAAAAGAAAAAGGGCTGCTGAAAATGTCAAGAGCACACTCGGATGGAATTGAAAGGACTGTTTATTTACCAGCATTTCAAAATAATAAAGGGCTACTTTCCTTTCTATGCAAAAGGCAAAATGCTACCCATCAACACAGCCATATGATCTCATGACTAAAATAAGAAATGGAGATGCAGCGAATCTGACAGCAGCTCCAGTGGTTTAGTTAATATTACTAAAAATTCATTCCCTCCACTCCTGAGTTTCTTGAGCCACTTTTGTCTCTTCAGCCTAGCAGGTTTTCAGAACTTTCCCCCGCTTTGGAGAGTTTATCACCTCACAAATATCTTTCTCCCCTTCTCCTTGAATAGCATCAAGTTTATTTTTTCAGAGGCATGAGAAGGGAAGCAACTACATTTGTGCTAATGCTAAACATCAGTAGATTTGCTTAAATGCCTCCTAATAGCACCCCTAAAATAGCTAAGCTAGTAGTGCATGCCTAATGTGTTGTTTTTGCTGCTACTGTTGTTAAAGTTATTTTCTGTCTCCCTCAGCCCCCCAATATCAATGACACAGCAAAGCATAGGGATTCTATTCTCTGTGTATCCATGTCCTTTACTTTATTAGTGTAGCTCATATTATATAGCACTGACATCGTGTCATTAAGGTTATAAATCCTAATGTTCTTCTGTTTCATTAAATTAAACATGAAATGTTTAATGTTTTGTTAAATTAAACATGAAGCTGTGACTTTGCTAGGAAATGCTATGTCCTTCAGTCACCTCCTGGATTTTGTCAAGGCATCTCCTTTGATAAGGGAACTCAGACCATTCAGTCATGTGCCATGTTCATTATTGCCCTAGAAATGTTGCATGTTCATGCAAAACACTACATGTACAATATTATTTTCAAATACAGACATATTATATTCAATAATTTATTATTGGGATATTATTTCCAAAAAGGCATGGGACGTCACCAAATGTATATGATTTGCAGCTTCCTAATCTTCAACCAAGCCCTTGCAGTGAAAGGAAACTGAGGATCCCAAAACATTTTGTAGAGGTGAGTTCTGAAAATGCCAAAGAGCAGAAAATATTTCTGACAGCCATCCCATCACTCCATAAACTGCTACAGACAGGCTACTACTGAGCCAGAAACTTGGAGGACAAAGCCTGACTGTGGATTCAAAACTGTAACTGTAACTTTGAATGTGGAGGAACTGTGTGCGTTGCGAGTGAGCCAGTGGTGGGGAAAGGGTGGCTGTGCATCTACTAGATCCTTTCGTCACACCCAGAGAGAGTGAGACCAACTAACATCAATGTAGTTTTGGAGGTCAGAGTGACTAATAGTCTCTCCCTTTCCTTCTGTTATGCTTATCTCTTGCCAGCAGGACTTGGGATGGACTGAGAGCTCCAAGATCCCAAGGTCATTTATCTCACTGGACTGTTCCTCTAATGTAATAAAATGCCCCTTTATAAAAAATGCTAACTCTATCGGAACAGCTTTGCAAGGATCTGGCAAGTACTTTAGTGGTTAACTAATGCTGGCAAAAAGTTCTCTGACATTCATTATCTTTACAGGCAACATTTCTATCTTTTTAATACATGGTAACATTTTCCAGCTGTATAGCTGATACAAAAAGACTCCATGTGTAATCAATATGCAGATTGCACTGATTAAAGTATCTTGAAATATTATCTTTTCACCATTCCTGATAGGCCTTGATAAACATCTTGTACATTGTGACTGCCCCTTCAAGTTTGCAGTATATATTCTCTCTCTCTCTCTCTTGGCTCATGCATTTTAACTTTGTAGCTACAAATGGAATTTTAACTGGAATGGAAATCTGAGAGAAAAGTCATTGTTTCTTATCCAATTACCATTGGGTATGATTTAGTTCAGAGTTTAGTTCATCCAGGTGCTTGCCTATTATTCTTAGCTAGGTCCTTTTTATTATCTTTTTATTTTTACAATGTTTTTATACTTTTTTGTAAACCACCCAGAGAGCTTCTGCTATGGACAATATAGGAATGAAATAAATAATAATACTAATAGTAACTCATTCTCCAAATCCCCATGATGACAGAACAAGACCGTATAGACAGAAGAGGGAGGTATCAGCAGGCTCAGAGAAAACAAAGGATTTGAAAAAGTATCCATAAAAAGAACTTTAGGGGGCAAGCTCCCTGCTCCCAAATTGGGCCAGCAAGGGTTACCTATATGCAAGGGCCGTGTATATGCAAAGGCAGCATATGCTTACTTATCATGGGATGGCTGCTATTGTTGGAAAGAAAAGATGGAAAACTGAAAAGCAAGGGAACAGAATGGAGTCCCACTTCTAAATTTCATGGCAAACAACCAGCCAAAGGAAGGAAAATGTATTCCCAAAGTAGCAAGTCAAGCAAGGAGCAGGAGCAGCCCTGGAGCCCATCCTGTACAATGGCACAGAACTCAATTCTCATTTCTTTCTAGTTCTTTCCAGGTCACTTGAATAACAAACACAATTAAAACTTGTCCACTTTAATATCCTTCTCCAGCCCCTATGTTTCTTATGGAATTACATCAAACAGTGAATTAGAAATTTCTTCAAAGGATGTGACTGAAAATAATTTGTAAGCACAGTCAATGTTTTTTCTGGTCACAAATGTTTAGACCCCAATGTAGGTAAAAGGAGGAGAGAAACAATCTTTCTCTTTTCCACTTTTAACTTAAGTGGAAATTTTACAACCACAATACAAACATCATTGTATTGGTACATGCATGTGTGTGGTACGTAACACATGAACAGTTCGTTTTTCTTCTTTGCCTGTCAATGAATTGTAACACTCATTTGTGATCCATGGGCTTTTTTAGATGCCCCTTCAAACATGTTACTCTGAAAGCCTTAGGCTTGGAATTCTGCTGCACAATAACGCACATTTCGAAGGCATCATTAAGGCCAGAAAATCTATAACAGCGATGGATATGCTTTTATCTTTGTTACGATGAAACCAGCTAGACAGATCTCGTTAGCAACAGCTCCACACTTACCAAGACTCCAGTAGACCAGTCCATCTTTGTGGAAGATGCAGAGAAAACTATATTAACCCATTCTGTTCTTTTTTATCTGAATTACAAAACACTTATCCTCCTGTAGTCACTGAAAGCTAGTCTACCCAAACAAAGCAAATCTAAACTGTTACACAGCAACAGGCATAGAACTCCATGTAACTCACCAGTTGACAGGTTGCTTTACAAATGACATAGCTTGTTTCAGCTACATTTATTAAATCAACATTTCTCTGCAAGCCCATACAAAGTATGGAATTTCCATGCCAGACATAAACTTTGGAAAGCATATGCTGACAACTACATTTCCAAATTGCTGTGTTTGCAAATTTACCTTTCCTGAGTCACAGGAATCAAAGTGCATGTAAGGTTCACCCGATTAAAAAGTAAAAGGCTACCACCCTAATTTCCAAAATGTAATTTTGCTGTCTGAGTTTGAAATACTCTCAGTAGCTGGGTGTGGCAAGAATTTCTGTCATAGAAGTTTATTGTGGAAACTTTGTCCTTTACATAACTGTTTCTGGGCTGTAACCCCTTTTTTCTGGGCCCTACAGAAGGCAGATGAGAATAATGAAGAGAATAGCAGGAAAGAAAAAAATATATTGGTGAGTATGGTTGCCACGCCTTCTCTTTCCCCAAATATTCTGAAGTAATAAAAACCCCTTTTCAAAGTGATTCCTTTAATTAATATTTCAATTTGAAAAAAGATTTATAATCTACTTTATATGTGCTTTTCAAGGTAGCTTACATTCATATTCATCTGTAAGCAGTTGAAAGCAATTGCTACTTCTGAATAATAGATACCAAATCAGTGGAAGAACTTTTAAAAAAATAATACAGGATATTCATTTTCAATATCTGCCTTTTCTTACTGTTGCTATATTTCTTCAAGGAAGAGTGTAAGTGCTGTCTCCCAATTTCATGCCAGAACAACTATTATGGGGCCAAGACTGTCACCCTGTAGCCCAAGGGTGTCCAAATGATCCCTTAGAGATCAGTAGGTGATAATGATAGCGACAGACATGCCTGGCCTCACTGCTGCGGTGGCATTGCCCTTGTAGGGTCAAGCAGGACTACACTGGTTGCCACAGCATCCTTTCATTCTTCTGATTTTCAAAAGCCTTTTATAGTTGGGAGCAGGTGCCCATGAATGCACATGGTTACAGATACTCAATTTATTATGGCTGTTTGACTACCATTACGATCTCTTTCTACAACAAAATGGCACTTATTTGTCTAGCATCAGGGCAACAGAAGCAAACCCTCTTTTATTCTTGTAGTCATGAGGGTGCTATGCATTTTCGTGTGATTAGCTGCATGAAAAGCCATTGTTTTAATTAGTCTTTAAAGGTGCAATTACATGGTGTGTTATCAGATTTTGTTTGTTTTAGTGCTGTATACATCATCCTAGATGGAGGAACATTTATTAATTTTAGGAAATGATAAATCAATACAATGTGAAACTGCATTTGCTCAGAATATTTCCTTTTTTTATCCAGGTAGTCCAACTATATATTGTTTGTCTGGCCTGACAGCTGTAGCACATGGAATGGTGTGAGAGAGGGAGAGATTGAGAGTGCAAGTGAGCACGGGACAGCATAAATCTCACACGCCTGCCTGAAGTTCAACACAAAGAATCATGCAGTCCACACTCTACAATTATTTCGCTGATCACTTGACATTGCTTTATCATAACTATGTGAACTCTCTACAGTGTGAAGGAGCTGCTAGTGAAACAGAATGATCATGACCACATGCCATCACAGGAAAAATGTGTGGGAGGTACTCAGTAGGTATACCTTATCTTCAGGTGATTACAAGTTCTTCAAAGATATTAACTAGCTCATTGTCTGTCCTGTAAGACCTCAGCTTGGTTGCTTCTGATCTCAAGCAAACTCCAAGATGCTTATTATCAGTAAACTAAGCAGGACATTATTAGTAATAGTGGAACTCAAAAGGAGAGATGATGCTTAGCAAAGGCTCTGTGCTTGATGTGGTCACATTTTGCATAAACCATGACTCTACCTGTTTATTTACTATGCTCAATGAAAGAGATATTCTTTCAGATATATTGACAGCTAAAAGGAAATCTACTAGAAAGCAAGGCGAGCATATTGAACAAGTTCTTTAACAAATCTCTATGCATGCTTACTCAGTCATACCTTCCAGTGTTTTCTATAGTGCTTACTCACAGGTCATTTAAGTGCATAGGAAAACAAGTCTATGCATGCCTACTCAGAATGAAGTATAAGATTAAACTGCCGCCTACATTTTGGTATCTTGTCAAGAGTCTAGAGATGGTAAAAGTGCCTGTTAATAATTAGGATAGTTTGTTCATTCTCATTTGTGTTATGAGTTCTGATATTAATAATATACTAGCATGTTTTATAAACAGACAGATTTCACTAAGCTTTTGACTTGGAAACAGATTTCCTAGATCTACATCAAGCTGGTGCCTTCCAGTTGTTTTGAACTACAATTCCCAGTATTCATGACTACTGCCCTAAATAGCTGAGGCTGATGGGAATTTAAGTCCAAAACATCTGGAGGACACTGTGTTGGAAAAGGCTGATCTTGGTGCTCTGCTAAAATACTATTCTTTTGGTGGTATACGTTTAGCTTGCGTGGAGGCAATGGGAAGAAATATGAGAGGTTCCTCCACCCCACTAATTTCCTATGTCTAAAATGTTAGGGTTTCATACTGCCTAGGTTCGCATTAAGTTTGGATGAATGTAGAAATATTCTGCCTTGGGTTCCAAAATGAAGGACTGATGACATGTGTGACACTCACAATATGATCATGCCTCTACACAAATACAAATACTTAAGGTTTCAGTCCCAGGTAATGCAATGGGACTTTCTCCCAGGTAAGTGAGTATAGGATTATAGTCTCATTCTTTTTGAAAGTCTTACTATTGATTAATCTGCCTTTTTTATAGCAAACATTTCAAGGGGGAGAAAAAAAAACTTCCTATAGACCTTAGTTTTCAAAAGTTCTTATAAGATGCAAGGAGTAACTATACTGTTGTTTTATAATTCTGTAATTTGGGTTGGAAAACTTATGTGAAGGATATAATTCCTACTTGTTTTGTAAGACTTACAGTTAGTTGTATATACTAACATTACATTCCAGAGGAGTCATAAGAGTTCTTTTGCACTAAGTTATATTCTGGGGTATTCCATATAGGATTCTTATTAAAAATATTATCTTAATACTAGAGTAATTTAACTTTAAAAATTATTCCACATGACTGAAATTGGGGACAGGAAGGAAGAGGAGAGACTATGAAGGAAAACATCAAAAATCAGTCAGTAGCTTGACCTTTAATGAATAAACTGCCGAAACTTGATCATTGTATGATTGTTATATTTGGCTACCTAACAAATTATGAAGTTTTCCTAATCACTCAGGGTATCTAGATGACCTTACAGATTTGGAAATACATTAAAAGTGAAAATGACATGTCAAAGGGCCAATTTTCATTCACACAAGTTGCTGTGCTTGCCATTCTTTTCCTTACAGCATCTTCTAAACTTCCAATAATTTTCAGTTTCCTCATTTCTCAAATAAATGCTTCAGTGCATTCATATTTTAAATAAATCAATGTCAACAGCCAAGCACCCAGGAGAAATTCTACACTAAGCAACGAGTATACACACTGCAAGGTGGAAAATAACACAGCAAAAAATAGCTGTGCTAAATGTCGTTCTTGAAGTTAGATTCCAACTTATTCATTGTTCAGTATGTTAAGCTTTGGGACTTTGGCTTGGTCTATTATGTGGATAATCTAAGTCCCAAATCATCCAAGATTTAAAACTTATTTATTTTACTTCTAAGACATCAGAATGATCTCTCGTTTTTTATAATGATGGCCAGAGTTTTAAAGATTTGGAGCTTGCACATCTGCTGCTTTTCTCAAATAATGACATGTCTTGTCCTGGATAATCCCCTTAGAGGGTGATACTCTTACTGAAACTATCTTTTAGCAGTTTTGCACACTAAGTTCTTGCTCTATAATCATAAGCATACCTCTCCCAATTATCTAACAGCATCTAACAATTTTGTGGCTAGGTTACAATCCTAAGCACGTTGATTATATTGAATCCCACTGAATTCAATATAATTTACTTTGGATACATTTTTGTTACTTTTACAGTGATATGCATTTGGCTCTTTTATAGATCTAAGTTAAATCTGAAATCTATTATCATTTGGTTCCCGGGTCCAATACTGCCAGAAGCTCCAAGCAGCACTTCAGCCAGACAATAGCTTCACTGCACACAGGTTTTTCCTACCTAAGGAATGAACATGGACCAAAAAAAAAAAAAATGGGGAAGGCACACTGTAGGCAAGCCTCTGTCTGTCTTTACAGGGCACCAACTTACTTAACTCCCACACTTCTCCACAATCCAGGCAGGCACAATACTGGCTGAATACCCTGCCACCTATGCCAGAGCCATCTTCTCCTATCTGTGCCTGCAGATAAGAAGTGGGATTTCCCTGCACATTTCTCACCTGAATATATCCTTGATCCGCAGATGTATCATCACATTCTCTCCTTCAGCTGTTTTCAGATATGTTTGTTTTATCCATATTGATCCACATCTCAAATCTTAAATATACTTACTAAGGTGTAACTGCCAGCAAATTCAGTAAGATTTACATCTAAATAAACATGTTTTTGGATTGTACAATAAGACTGGTAAGAGCATGCTAGAGAACAGGGCAGTTTAAAATTGAGGAATAGGGAGAGGTTATTCAAAAAGGCCTTGTTAAAAAAAGAAAACGAACCTGGCTTGGCATCTAGCTTCTAACTCCTTGCTCTAAGATTTAATTGCTTGATTTGGAGACCTTAAGAAAGAGCCAGAATTCTGAGGCCTGTGGGAACCTCCATTATTGCTCTACTTCCTGAAAAAAAATCTTCATGCCTTATCCCTTGCAGTGACTGACACTGACATAGAACGTCACCCAGCAGACCAAGAAACCATAAAATGAGCTATGTTATTTATTACAACAGCAGTATAAAGAATCTACTATGGTTTATGTGTTGCCCATGTCATAAAACTTTTGTGTATACAAGTTCTTGGTCAATATACTTTTCAAGCAAACAGTTAATTTAATGGTACAATGCAATTCTGTTATTATGTGGTATGCCTGCTTCCAGCAGTTTCTAATCCTAGCATCTCCAGAATTAGGCCATAACCTACATAAGCTTGTACTGTATTAAAATTAGTTATTCTCAAAGGCTCTTTCTCACTGTGACATTGAATATCTAGGTTGCTCAGATTGTGACTGGTCATATTTAAATAAGAAATGCTATTTTAAAAAATCTTCAAATGTTACTTTGTCAGAATCATGAAAAACGCAAAAATGGATTTGTTCTGCAAAACTATACTGCACATTTTGTCACTCTGACACCCCTGCCCTTACCCCTAAATGAAGACACGCAGATGTGAGATACACTGAAAGCAATTAGCAGTTATTCACGGGATTCTTTTCAAAACTAAGTATGAAATAGCTCCATTTATTAAGAATAAAATGCAAACCTACGTTTGCAATGTATTTTACCTACGTACACGTGGCATGTGTGCAACATTGCTGTTCTGCTGACAGCAATGTTGCACACAATACGAATGCATTTTGATTCTGACTACAATGTCACTCAGGTCATTAGGAAACATGTTTCGTGTGCTGAGCCACATTCAGTCACACCTTTACTGCTTTCTGCTTTTATTATATCGTCAAGGCAGATGCAAACGAGAAAAACAAACGTCACACCACATACTGTAACAGAGACATGTGTACATGCACACACACATGAATTACTGTACACACAAGCAATAGTTAAGCATCAGCCTGCTCCATTTCTTTGTACCCAAACAGTCTATGCACATACACACATGCATATAAAGATGTCTGAACCATTCTCTATTCCCTCTCTTCTTCAGGTATCGAAATCATTATGTTACTTCCTCATGAGCCAGAGCACTGCAAATTGATACAACTAGCACAAAGCTTTCAATTTGCTTGAGGTGGGGTGGGGGAAAGAAAAAGAGAACCCAAAGTGTTGGCATGGTATGCGTGAGAGCGAAGGAGCACAATTCCACCACCACAGTAATAGGACTCCCCAAGTTATTTATTATCTTAGTATTATTAATATTTTAGTATAAACCACTGTTATCTATTTGATATGGCAATAAATGTATGCATTAAACCTATTTATACATAAAGCACAGCACTGAGAACTACACGATCATAACACAAAAATAAAATCACTGCAATAGTGAGATGCAATATTGAGAAACTAAGATTGCACCCCGCTCCCTAATAGCAACTAGTAAAATGCTGCATTGATTGTGTCATATCTGCATGTGTATGTGATGGCATATGTTTTACAGTGTATGTATGTGGAGGTATGCAATTTCCTACAAGAATGCAATATCTGGCTGTCCGTTTTATTATTTTTAGCCCTTCCCCTTCCCCTCCCTTCCCTTCAAGCAGCTGCGTGTAGCATACAGGATCCCTCCACGTCATAATCCTATGATGTAACCTATGGCTAGATTCACACAACATGACAAACAATACTATGTTATTACCACAGTTTATGTTTTTATCATGATCTCCCTGAAACAATCAAGTGGTTTCTACATCACCAGCATTTATTACATTTCTATTTCACCCATAGCCAAAGCTCTCTGAGCAGCTCACAACTTTACCATGGTTTCCATCTTTCTCACACAGCCTTCCCACTGCTAGCATTAATCCCATCAGCCACTGCATCTGAAATTCAATTCCAGAATGCAGAACCCCCTACCTATGTTGTCTGAACTTAGTCTATGAAAGACTAGTTCATGGTCATCCATGTATGAATAGGGACTTAACCTGAGTCTCTCAAATCTAATGGACTGAGTAACATATACGAAAGATACATTATTATTTATTGAAATAACATAAACAAATATAAACCACAGGGCAACCTGAATGGGATTAGGAATAGAAGCAAAGGACACTGGCAACTTCCTTCAGAGTGTAAGAGCCATCTGTTTCAGACCAAGGGTCCACCTAGTCCAGCACTCCACTCACACAATAGCCAATCAGTTGTCTTCAGAAACTCACAAGTAGGACATGAGTCCAACAGAACCCTTCCACCCAAGTTACCTGGCCACTTTTTCATGGAGGATACTGCAATACATGCTACCTATGGTAATGGTGGTATAGCCACCAATAGCCTAATAATCATCTCCTCCATGAATTTTTCCATGCCCCTTTTAAAGTCATTCAACTTGCTGGCCATCACTAGAATTTGTGGAAGTGAATTCCATAGTGTAACTGTGTGCTGTGTGAAGAATTACTTCTTTTTATTTGTCCTAAATCTTCCAACAATTAACTTCATGGGAGATATTAGCATTATGAAAAGAAGAATCTATTTTATTCACACAATGCATAATTTTGTTCACCTGTATCATGGCTCTCCTCTCCTGCCTTTACTCTATGCTACACTTCCCAGATGTGATAACCTTTCATCACAGAGGAGTTGCTCCAACATCTTGATCATTTTCGTTGCCCTTTAGTTTTTGCCGCTCTCCAGCTCTACAATATTTGTTTTTAGTTGTGTTGACCAGGATTGTGCACAACATTCCAACATTCCAATTGTGGTCATACCATAAATTGTATAAGGACAGCAGGATAATGACAGTTCTATTTTTTATTCATTTCCTAATTATGCCTAACATGGAATTTACCTTTCCACAGTACCTGCACACTGGGTTAAAACTTTAATTGAACTGTCCAATACAGCAGTTCTCTCTCCTTCTTGATCACTTATTATTAGCTCAGATCCTATCAGTGAAGCAGTGGTTTATAGCCCCAAGATACATCACTTTACACTTGCTTAAATATTTGCTGCTTTGATGCCCATTCTTGAGTGTGGAGAGATCCTCTTGGCATTCTTTGACATGCTTTTTTGTTTTAACTGCCAGAAATAATTTGCTATTATCAACAAACATGACCACTTTATTGCTTGCTCTAATTTCAAATTATAAATGAACAGGTTGAAAAGGCTTGACCCAAAGTAAATCCCTGCAGAACCCCACTGTTTGGATCCCTCTAGTGGGAAAATTGGCCATTTTCCCTTTCTCTCTGCTTTATGTTCCTTAACCAGCTACTGTTCCATACAAGAGCCCCCTCCTCTCATTCAGTGACTGTTATGTTTACTCAGAAGTCTTTACAGAGGTACCTTGTTAACACCTTTGGAAGTTCGAGCAAAAAAATATCTGCAATGTCACTCCATCCATGAGCTATTTACCCTCTTTAAAAAAACCTCTAAAGGGTTACAAGAACTGCATTGTAAAAGCCACACTGAGTCATTTCCAGCATGGCTTGTCCTTCTATATGTTTACTACCTTTTTCTTTAATGATGCTTTCAACCAATTTATGCAGCACAGGCATTGACCCATTCACACATCATGCTAAGCTGTGCCATGTGGTAACTATGGGGCATGGGATCTTACCATGGCCTGGATTCAGACAGGTGTGTGGTTTCCATGCTGCTTCATCTTCCTAATAGCAGCATATATCCTACCCACCAATGCAGCTAAAATCAGTCCCAGGGTGCACTGTTCCTCCCTGGGCTGCCTGCTTCTCCCCCGGGCACGGCCTCAGCCAGCTGCTCCTCTTGGGTTATTATTTTGGCTGCTCAGCAAAGTAACTGCTTACTCAATAGCGCGGCACCACAGGAACACTCCTACTTTCGCCCTGCTCTGTGAAAACATACAGACACACTTACCCACACATTGAGCTCTGTCCCCTTCTCTGCACATGTGTTCATACTCCCCACAAGTTGCCAGGGGCTTCCTTGCCCCGTAGCACAGAAGGCATCAGCACAGGCACCCATGCCCGGGACAGAGAGAGAGAATCTTGCCAGGAAGAGCTTCCCAACCATGCCCATCTGGGCATCTGCCTGGGAAAGTTTCTAGGCAGACTGTTAGAATAGTGCCAGAAATCCGCAGCTGGGTGTGTGGGGTGTTGCTGGTGCTGGTAAGTGACTGCATGGCTCGTTGAGAGTCCCAAGGATAGTCAGGGACAAGATGGGAGTAGAGGATAATGCAGGAGGCAGAGCAGGAGACTTGGGCTGCTCGCTGCCTGTGTGCTCCTCCATGCAAGGCAGCTTTCCTGGAGAGCAGACTGTTATGCAGAGAGAACACATTCATCAAGAGTTGCTGCAGTGCAGTGCATTGACAAGAGAGGAGTGCCAGGCACAGCCATCCCCAGATGCTCCACCACCGCCATCCCCATAGCTGGCCATCCAAAAGCCATGCACTGGCAAGGCAGAAAGGGAGCAAGGAGTAGCCAATCCCAGCACTGCAGCAAACAATTCAGCAATTGCTAGGCAGGTATCAACAGCAACAAATGTAGGCAGGAGTGATTGCTGCAGCCACCCCTGCTCCAAAACCCTGTCATAACATCATGGAGACTGTGCAGAAGGGCAGTATCCAGGTTGAGACAGGAAAATAAGCCTTGGTGAAGCATGGAAACCTTACGTAAGCCATTGTTTGTCCATATGGTTCCATGGAGACATAACGTGCCATGCTTCACCACTCATGCTCAATTCAGACCTAAAACCAAGCATGCCCCCATTGTTTCCACCATGGCTTATCCTTACAAGTGAGCTGGCACCATTAAGTATCAGCCAGTAATGTTCCAGATGCCCCTCTGAATTCCATTTAAAAGATCTGTGTTTAAATTGGCCATTCTCCAGTCTTCTGGCACTGAAGCTGATCTTTTAAATGTTACATGCTTTTGTTGGATCAACATTTTCACATCTGAATCCCTTAAGGCACATTTCTATGATTGTTTAGACAGGAAGAAAGACAGACAGACATAACTCCCAGCATGTTCCAGCCAGCATCACATGGGATTGTGTCCTTAAGAAATGTTGGATGGGATGAATAGTTCATGGAGAAAGGAATTTTGTTGGAACCAATGTTCCGAGGGGAGATGGTTAAGCCCAGTTGTGCTCATTCTTATGGATATTTTTGATGTACAAAATATTCAGAAAAAGGAGGAAACTATGTAACAAATGGTTAATAAATTCTTTTAAGAAATTATTGCCTTGTTGGACAAGGCACTGCACAAGTTTTCATTTCTTTTCTGGCTGCAACATCTACAATATCAGCATAGTAGCTTTCAGTGGCACACATCTCACTGTCTACGTCAGCAGTTCTTCTCCAGACAGTGCATTAACCTAAAAACCATTTCGTTGTTCGTTTTTGTACATATCAACCTCACTTGCTGTCATACTACATTAGCCTCCTTCTCACCTCTTGTTTTTCCTTCGCCTTGTCACTAAACTGTCAGTATAGCTCTGGAATTCATAGAACTAGGTTCCTTTTTACCTAAGAAATCCAAAAGGTTTTGATCGGTACATTCTGCCATTTGTAAAGCAGATATGTAGAGGAGTAAGAAATACTGTGAGATATTTGTTTGAGCTTAAATAGTGATAAACGTATTAGTACATTAGTGCCTTATTTTTTTAAAGACAATTATGCTAAATATGTGCTCAAATAATATGCTTAAGTAGTTTTACCTGCAGTGAAAATTTAAACATTCATAAAATATAATAAATAAATGCTGCATTCGTCTTAAATCTGACACAGTCCAGTATCAGAATGTAGGCAGAAGCCATGGCTAAAAGATCGTATAAGACCTTCAATCACCATATGTAGTAATAGCAAACTTAATTCTCTGAGTGTGAAGTCCTTTTGTTAACTACTTAAGAAAAATGGGTTTGTATGTCATGCCAACCCATTCTGGCAATAAGTACAGTGAGCTGCTTGTTGCAAAACAATGCAACGCAACTCAACAGATGATTAGGTTCACCATGAGTTGTCACCTTACTCCATTTTCCTTTGTTTGCCAGCTGGTATCCCAGTGGACCTTGCAGGTCAAATTCTTCTCCCTCCTTTAATGGGAAGCCCTTTTTGCTCACTGTACTGTTTTCCCCTCCCCTCACTTTTTTCTCTCTCTGAGACTGCTTTTTATTGTCTACATTTTGACAGCCACTGATAATAGCTGCAAAATGACCAGGTAGCACATTTGAGGGCTTGATAGAGATTCACCATCACTTACGAGGAGGAAGAGGAGGAAGAGGAGGATTATGCATCCCAAATGCGTGCAAATAGTTTTGTTATTTTTGTAACTGTTTTAGCTGGGATTGGACAATTCCTGAGATGTACAAAACTGAGAAGCCTCACCTGGGTAATGTCCGGAGGCGTATCTCCTATTAAAATGCAGCTTGTAGCAACCATGGACATTGACCCAGAAAGGACTTCGTTTTGCTTTGGTAGTTTGTCTTGTCTTGACAGCTGTCAGAAGAAGAGCTGTCACTAAAAGCGAAGGCAGGAGTGATCTTTGTTCATAAAAAGAAAGTGATGGGATTTAACACCCCTAGGCACTGCATCCTCAGGATTTTTGTACTCTTATTCCTCTGTTTGTGTTCCCAGCTGTTTGAAGGCTAGTTTTACAACTCTAGTTCCTTTGGAAGTTTTTCCCCCCCTTGGACAGGGCTCCATGGTTTAACTCTCACATAACCAATACTCACTGGGGTTGCATAACATGACAACCCCTAAACAAAGCATGCAGCTCCAAAATGCTGCCTCAAGCTCTGCAAATTCACAGTTGCAGTGAACACAATTCAGTAAACTGTGCTAGGCCGCCATGTCTTACAAAGAGACCCATTCTAAATTTTTATCATGGGTGAGTTACTCCCAACCTCCGATTGTTTTTTCTTGGTTCTGCTTTCCTGTACCTTCTCCAACTCTACAACTTCCTTTGTTTGAGCAGTGATGACCAGAAGTATTCCAAGTGTAGTGCCACCACCTATCAGCATAAGGGTCCTACAGTGCTGACATATCCCATTTCCCTCACATCTTCGATTTCTTTAATATTTTCTATTATATGGGCCTGGTGTCCAAACTGGTTCTCAGCTGGAAAGACCTGCATGCCTCCTCTCTTCAAGCAGTGGTGGTACCTACGGAGAGTTTTTCCTATCTCTGGGCCATACTCAGAGTATTTCCTAGGGGTCGTTCCCTCATCCCTCTTTGAGGCCCCACTGTTCTCATCCACTGTGTGTTTTCCTCCCAGGTTCCTGACAGTTTCATCCTGAAATGCTGAGACATCAATGAAACTGGGACAATCAAGCTCTTCTGATGTGGACTCTTCATGAGGAAACATGACACATATGGTGACTCCTATCGACTAAAGAAGACAGAAGTGTGGCTGTCTTTCTATATGATTTAGAAAGAGGAACTGAAAGATGGCTTAGACCAGGCTTCTTAGAAAGGAAACATTATGATCAAGTTTTGTGACAAGGATACCAGAGAGGTCTGCAACCACAACCATTGAAAACAGCCTTTGGAGGCTGCGGATTCGTTGGCTAAGCAATGGTGGATCCCTGCTTCCTATCTGTTCAGCCATTCATAAATGCTTTCAGAATCTTACCTCAAAGAGCTTAGATTTTGGTCATTTCTGTGCAGATGATTGATCATTTAGGGAGTCATCCACCTGAGCATACCTCTGCCACAGGTGATGCTGTAGTGTACATTTTAAACTGTTGAATAGTTACCACTGCTGGGGAAATTTGGGACACTCTTAGAATATTGGAACAAGTTTTTAGAAACCTTTACATTTCCTATCAAAGACTTGATATGTTGCTGAAAGAAAAAATCAGTAGAAACCCCAGGAAGGCTGACTATTGATTACAGGGGGAAAGGCAGGTATCCAAATTTTAGCCATGTCTATTAGATATTAGATACAGTACAAAAATAAAAATGCACTGGGTGAACATGGACTGCATTTATTTCCAAGGTATACAGATTTGATAAGGAAACACAAATGTTCCATAGAACATGTCCTGTTTTAAATATTAATGTATTTATTATAATCTCAAAAGTGATGGAAAACATTTAGTAGTAAAGTGTGAGGAACATGAACGGATGCTGAAGAGTTTCTCAGTATGCAAGTACCTTTTAAAGCACTCTGCACCTATGTGAAAGCACCTTAAGTTTCAGAGCAGAAAAGTAATTGAAAACCACTTACAAAGATCCCTGTGCTTGAACTGATGGGTAAGAAACAATGGTTGACAATTGTTTTTCCCAAGCAATGTCTGAGGAACCTCATTTTTCATGTTATCTTTGTTACATTCACATTTCTCACAGCTGTAACTAACAAGAAGAAAGCAATAAGGGAGAAACTAAACCAATTTGCCCATCCCCTTAGTTAGCTTGATGCACAATCTTTTACAGAAAATTGCTGGGGTCATCACTTCTCAGCACATTAAAACCTGGCATTGGACTATGGCCATACATGCAATATTCTACCCAAAGATCTCTGTTTTAGAACTTTTAGAGCTGCAAACACATGGCTCAATCAGAATATGTTTTTACTATATTTACTGTCTTCTACAGCTATGGAGATGGGGAAGAAATATTATTTTCCCTCAGCCCTCACTTGTATAACCACTAGAAAAACTGAGTGTGAAGGATCTTTTTACTCAGGTATATTCCATATAGTAGGCAGGTATAAAAAGCATTTGCAATATCTGTGCCCAGTACTGGAGCATGTGGAATTCTAATAGAGTAATTTCTCTGAGCATGTGTAAAATGCATCTATATTTGCATTGGTTAGGTACCTACATATTTGGAATTAAGGCCAAGAATTCTACAGTCAGGTAATAGAACAAAACAGTATACTTGCATAGGTGATTTGTCCATTATGTTTAAAATAAAATGTTCTTATATTACAGAGGGGAAAAACAGGAAAAAAGGTTATGGAGTTTCTACTTTAAAAATTTATAAATCAGGGTATGCCATACAAAGGTCTCTACAAGTCCCCCTCCAACCTATTTCCTACCATCTATTCCTCCATGACTTTGGATGGAATTTATTGTTAAAGAGAGCAACCACACACACACATCAGCCAAAAAAGCAGTACTAAATTTATCCAATGTGAAGAGAACTCCAGTGGCTGGGCATCTAAAATGTAATGAATAAATAATTTTATTCCAATTTTATTATTCCTCTATGCAGCATAAGAGCAAGAGATGAAGAACAAGCAGCCTGAAGTTCATATCTAGGCCTTGGTGAAGAGAGCTCTGTCCCACTAGGACGTTTGCAGCATCTGATGGTGAGAGCCCTCTGGCCTTTTGCAGATGCTGGGTTGATTCCAGGAAAGGTGAGTCCAAGAATGGCAAGGAACAAAGGGGAGCAGCAGCCAACAGACTCATCCCTTTGTGATATGGAACAAAGGTAAGCTCCCACTCCCCACGGATCTATAAAGAAGTGGGAGCAATTCTCTCTTAAGCTTATTTCACTCTGTTACCATGGTGAGGGCCAGTGTTTGCAGTCTTTCTCTTTGTTTTGTTTTGTATTGCTAAGGGTGTTTAGCAACATACCCCAGGAAATATTTTGATGATCATATGTGATGGTAATAAAGAACTTCCCTCAGGGTAGCCATGGGCAGAGGAAAGTATTTAGTTGTGGGACTGATAGACTGCTTGGGGAAAAACAGATCAAGACAGATCACCTAGAAAATCTGTGGTGTACTTACTAGTGTGCTCTCTGGTCTGTATGTACTATGGTTACATGCCAGATTGGTTAATTGGTTAATAACAGGAGCTCCCTCTTCTAGGAGGACCTGTGTGTACTAATGTGCATATCCGCATAGCTTCTCCCAGATATGGCCCTCTGGGCATTTGAGTAGCTTCATAAAATACTGGAGGGACAGAGAATTGAACTAGTGTATAGCAACTCTCTCTGTGGGGTTCCTAAGCAATCTAGAGTGTCTGTATCTTAGGCTGGTCAAACAAGACAGAACAGGGAAGAGATTCTGCAGGTGCACTGCCTACCCGGCTGCCTCCCTTTCTCCTTCCTGAGCTGATGTAGATGTTTCAGATTTAACTCCCAAAATGATGGCTATGGATGGAATCATCAGTATTCACAGAGGGACTGCTAGAGCACTTGGAACTTCATACGTGCCTAGACAACTATGAGGTTGTGCCAAAATGACATTGAACCAAACATATAGCTGGTCACACTATGGATTTGTCTTCTATTGGAGGGAGAGGATGATATTCTAAAGTAAGGTTGAAGAATCTTATATCTATTCCCTAGTCAGGCCACTTCCCATGGAAAGCTAGCATTACAGCTTAGGCTATGCCTCTCTGTAGGATTGGAAACCTACTAAGATGGTCTGCTGCTATAGATAAAGGACTTCAAAAGAGCCATCATGGTTGGTACTCCTCTCAGTAGCCCAAATATTCTTTGGAATATGGAGATGGCCTGAGCTGCTGACATTACCACTCCCAGGCTTCATATCCCCCTTTCACTGCCTGTTCAGCTGCCTGAAATATATTTAACTTGAACACAATGAGATATACTGAGAGATACAGATGTGCTGAAACGGAGAAATCCAACTTGTTTGAGCATGATGGACTTCCTGCCTGCTTCAGATCCAATTATCTATTACACCCTGCCTGGCATATTACATCTAGTAGAGATGGAATGACTGGCTTAGTCTCAGAGGCTATACATTCTTCTTTACAGGAGGGAGTGGTTTGGGCATCTTAAAGGAGGCAGCAACGAGCTCACTTCGTAAAAAAAAGAACTGCACAAAAAATGTTGTCTCTGGAACACCTGAATAATTATAGCCACAGGGTAACTCCTGGGAGCTTCCTGTTCAGGTTGTTCAAGCGGGTTATTGGCCAATCAGACCCAGACTCCCTTGGATGAAACATTTTCTTGATTCATTCCAACTGGGCTTTAAGCCTGGTTTTGACATTAAAAATGCCTTGGTTGTTCTGTGGGACATCCTTTGCTGGGAGAAAGATGAGGGAATATCACCCTTTCTCAGTGGCTTTTGATACAATCAGATTGTCTGAATTGGTCGGCACAAGTTTTGTGCTGTTTCTGCTTGTACTTGGATATAGCCATTTCCAGAGGGCTCAGAGTTTGAGGTTATAAGGACTGCCCCTTCATATATATTCTTATATGTGTCCTAAATTTATCACCTTATGACCTACTTGGAGTGACTTCAGATATTGAAATTTGGTGAAGGCTTGCTCACAAGGAAGCCTTTTTTTGTAGTGGCCCTAAATTGTGGAATACCTCTCTCCTAAAAATGTCCACCTGGCACCCACTTTGTTGAATTTTTGTCACTACAGAAATGCCTTTTTATTTTCCAAAAAGTCACTTATTTAGTCACTTTATTTTTGTAAAGAGATGTTTAAGTAGCATAAAATTGCCCTAAAATGTATTATTATAGCTACTTTGATATATAGGTTCTCTTTTAAAATTACTTTGCATTACTGTTCTTACTACTCTTATATTCTTTTCATATGTTTCATTATTGGTATTATTGTATTTGATTATATGTTGTCCCATGCTTCATGTTTATATTCACAGCTCAAAAAATATAAAAGGAATCCTCTACAATTCATATATCAACTTACTTTGGGAAAAGTCTTTTAAACACAAGGATTGTACTGTGTATCTGGGTTATTTGCAACTAATTACATTTTAGATCTACCACCAAAAGCAACAGAAGAAGAAATTTTAAGCCCTTAAAAACAGAATCCCCCCTTTTTTAAAGTTAGCCCCTCTGCAACAATTACTGGTACTTTTGGTTCAGTTCTGTACATAGTGTGTACAGAAATTTACTTGCCAGAAGTTATTAAAAAAAAGAAAAAAAACACTTTACCAATTCTTCATTTCTTTTCTTCTAAAAGGCAATTACCAAACTTGTAAACTTCTCTAAAAATAAGTAACTGTTAGCCATTTATCTTCATCTAGGGCAAATATAACAAGTCACCAAGGTAGAATTCCCTAGCTAGCTCCATTGAAAGATGGGTTTATTTTCAGCAGCATTTGGTTCATCAGTTTTTGAACTCCATCTGAAATGTTATGGGGATGAAGTACTGAGGGAATTCTATTTAGATTTATCTTCATTGGTAAAATGGGAATTCTCTCTGACACTTTCACAAAGGCACTTTGGTAATTTATCTCTAAAAAATAAACATCAGGAAAAAGAGAAATTAACATCAATTTTCAAATGCTGGTAGAGTTTAGTTAAAGAAAACCAGCAAATACCAGTGTATGTACACATTTTCTTCTTCCTTTCCTTTGATCAGAGAAGTCAGTTGTTTACATCAAACCAATAACTTTCCCATTTGCATGTCCACTCAGGCTTTAAGGTAGTTCTAGAGATCCACCTCCAAGTGCTCATTCAATCCGAAATTCACAAGATGGCCATGACGGAGATGGCCATCTTAGCTGTGGCTTCAGCTATGGAATGCTTTCCCTAGCGAGGTTTGCTTGTGCCTTTGATGTTACTGTTTTGGAAGTTGGCTAAGACTTTACTTATTCTTCCAGGGGTTTTAATTTCTATTATTATGATACTAAGTTATAAATTTTATAAGCTATTGAAGATATTGTGTCAAGATCTGCAAATGGCTTTTGTGTATTTAAGTTAATATGACACTGATGGCGACTTCAGTTCCTGCCATTCGCTAGTTTTTCCACTGCAGTGATCTGACTACAGCGCTTGTGATTGTGCATAAGGCGTTGGCAATGAAAGAAAATGGCATGTTGAATTGGTGAGGTATTATTCTGTTGCTTTGATCAATCTTACTATCTAATTGGTTTCTAAAGACATCTAATACATAAATAATATTCCCATTGACCGGACCCTATATTTTATGAGGACATGGCTATATTACTATCAACTCGATTATTTTCAGCTATAGGTTTGTAATAAGTGTGCTAATCCAACATCATTTCAGGCTACTGAAATGGAGAGCAATTCTGAAAAGACTAGAGCAGTGATGGTAAACCTTTTAGAGATCGAGTGCCCAAACTGCAACCCAAAACCCACTTATTTATCGCAAAGTGCCAACCCTGCAATAAAACCTGAAAACAGTCAGTCAAAGCTTGGCAGCGCACTGACCGGCCATGCAAAAGCTCGGACGAGTTGTGGCTAATGTGTAACTGTGCACATTGCCCCTATGTGCGATGCTATCCGATGCTCGGCTGCTGGGGCAATACTGGGGCGACTTGGCTCGTGTGCTGATGGAGAGGGCTCTGTGTGCCTGCTGTGGCATGCGTGCCATAGGTTCACCACCACTGAATTAGAGTATACAAATAAGCCTCTATCCAACCTTCTGGCACTAATCCAACCTACTTCCCATCCTAAGCTGCCATTTACAATTCAGAGCAACCAGTATTATAATGTATTTGCATGACTTTCTCTATTGGACAGGTAGCACTTTTGAGAAAATAAACTGAGAAATGATAAATCCCTCCCTGGTGCCACACCATGATGTGTATATGTCCATACTGTTGCTATCTCACTTGCATGCAAACATAAGAGATTTCATGGGAAATCACGCAAGTTCAAGAGCTTCCCCACTGACACCAGTGGCACAGGTACTGGCACTCCTAGAGGGGTTTAGCATAGAAAAGATAATACAACTATCATACATGTTTTTTTTAGCTGAAATAGAATTTTAAAAATCATAGTACTATTGACTATTCTTTTAAGGACAAGAGAATTTTGCTCAAAGTAAAGTATACTTCCTTTTCATAGAACGGCTAGATGTGTTCTAGTTTTCTATACAGTAATGTTCTCTTACATGCAAGTTTTATTTACTGTAGTATCCACAATGCTGGCCATACATGGAGGATGAACAAACTTTCCCAGCTGCAACCCTTATTTCCCCATTTACTCAGCAGTATTTAATTTAAAATCTACTATCTCAGAGCAAAGGCCTACCATTTATTTATTCATAAATACTATTGATACTTATGCTGCCATATGAATAATTGATAGTCCCAAGAAAACAGGTGAAAACAAGATACGGTTAAAAGTGTTGACAGCAGTGTGATTGCCCAGTACCTGAGGGAATTTATTGAAAGTTCAAAGCTATTTTGGTCTATCCACAGAACCTCAATTTTAAACATGGAATAATGGAATGTTCACAGTATTTGTTAACTGTTCTGTCTCATATTCACCTACATTTTGTTCCTTTTAAAGCAGATTCTACTTATTTTTATTCTACAATCACACCGAACCCTATCGATAGAGGGTGTGTGGGTGAGGTTGCCAAAAACAGCAACAGGCAAAAGGAACAGGATAAATGGAAAACAGAGAAGGAGGGAACTCTGTTCTTCCAGTGTGAATTGAAAAGGTTTAGTTTTCCAAATGCACATGCCAGAATGGTTGCATAGTACGTATCTGTATACAAGCAGACAGATTGCATTGCTAACAATGTTCTAACTGCTGCATATTGGTTAAAATCATATCAAAGGATTTTGTCGTATAATAACTGTGTGAGAGCCTCGCATATCTAACATTTGGTGATAGAACAGTGCAAATTTCAGCATTAATTGTAAATGCTTATCATTTAATGACATTTTTGTAGTATAACAGACCATTAGGTATTCTGTGAAAAAATAACAATCAGTAAAATTGCCAGAGAATAGAAGTTGATAGTTAGAAGGCTTGTTCAGACACTATTAGTTGCACTACAGCACCCACAACGTTTTAAGCTTGTCTTATAGCTTGCAAAAACTATGAGAGATTGGCAGGTGCAGCAGAAAAGCAATTGCTTCTTCTACTAGCAATTACTATAAAGGCAATATTAGTACAGTGAAAGAAAGTGCCTGCAGTAATTACCTTTAGGTGCTAGTAGGTGCTAGTAATAATTAGGATATCACAGAGAAAAAAATGAACTGATAAACAAAACTTCCTGTAAATCAAGGATTTGTTTTCCGTCCAAATAAATACAATGCTTCTTTTTCCTTTCTCTTTTTTCTTTATACAAAGAACAGCTGACAGTTTACAACAGAAACATGGTTTGGGTCTTTTGTTCATTAACAGAAAACTCCAAGAGGCCTGAAATTATGCCTTAACATTGATCTATAATTTTAAATGGGCTGGGACATCAGGACGGGGCTTGCCTTCTTCTGAAAATATTTCTAATAAACAATTGTGGGCAAATACAGAAAGACATAATTTGAGAGAAATAGGCAGATGACTCCACTTCATCCCATAACCTTATGGCACCTTGCATTTAGTCTTGGCTAACCCAATCTGCACTGTTTTCTAAATTTCTATTTTTTCAAGCAAATTTGAACTCAAACATGTAAGATAAATCTGCATGCAAAGGACTGAAAGCATGTATCATTGTATATTGCTCAAATAATTTGTTTTGTCTTAATTTTGTCTTATTTTTCAGAAATCTTAGTCTTTCAGTTTCTGTTTCAAATCTTCTCCAGCACCGTCCCATGTGACAGCTGAAACCCTTCAAACTTGGAGACTGAGAGAAATCAAATGAAGGACACAAGGACTTCAGAGTTAACCGTTCTTTTTGCACTTCTGCCATAGAGGCAATCTCGGTCTTTTGACTAGGTGCATGAGGAGTACAGCCTGAGGCTGCACCACAAAAAACTTGATGGTGGTGGAGCCTCATTTCTCCTTTTTCTGTCTCCCAGAGCCACAGACAGAATGGAAAGAAGCAAGAGGGTTGCAAGGGAACATGTTTCCAGAGTGGAACCTGGTACTTCCACCTCTCCTATGGCCAAGCAGACTCTGTCCAGTGATCACAGGATTAAAGCCTTTCTGAATTTTGAATCCCACCACTGCTGGTAAAAAATATATACTATGATTTATAATATTTATACTATATTTATGTTGTATTTTCTGGTTTTAAATGTGAATCACTCAGAGAACCTCAGCCAATGAGGATTACGAGCATGCAGGGAATGAATGAGCTAAAAATAGCTAATATTAAACTGTATTAATTGTGAATTCTTATAGTTTAGCCAATCCATAAGTGTTATGGGATGACAGGACTTCATGCAATGCCTTGCAGAGTGGCTGGCCACAGCCTGAATGTCTTTGAAGAACTTGTGTAGAATTTGGGACTTTGGCATTCTCCCGTGCATTGGCTTTGTAAAAGTTCCAGCAGAGAACCCCTTCTGCTGCATCTAAACAGGAGAATAACAAAGGTACAAAGTTTCCGTGGTTCCAGTTCTGTCTGCCTGGAGGCTTCCTTACAGACTCTCCACTACCTCTATTATTTCATTAGTTCTCCATCGGCCCGAGAATGAAAGGACATCATGTATCTTTTAGACAGCAAGTGACTTGGTCCTTTTCCCCACCTTGCTGTACTGTCTCTTTTCAGCATTTCCAATTGCCTCACAGACTTTAGTGAGCCTTTGGGATGTTGGTAAGTATAAACATGAAATAATTATCTAAACAAATAAATTTGTGAAGCAGTGTACCTGCCATGGGGGGAGGCCATTCATGAGTGGTGATGAGGATACAGCGTGGGCAGTGTTTCTTCACCGCCAGAGAGGTCCTGCACAGCGTGCGAACTGTCTAGGGACTGGCTGAAATAAAATCTCTAGCAGGGTCTAGTGGGGCCTTCTTAGCTTACCAGTCGTGACAAAAATCTCTTGCCAGGCAAGTGAATATGGTCAAGAAGATTGCCTTAAAAGTATATCTATAAAAGTGCTTGATGTGGTAAGTTGTTTACCTACCGCAGCCACCTGTAGAGAGGATCTTTCAATTTTCAGCACGCCACAGCAAACCCTCTTTTCTGGGTGGTTTGGCATAAAGTAAAGGAAGTACATGATGCATCATAGCACACAAACAACTCCCTGCCATGAAGCAGCCTCAAGATAAAGCTGTCATTTCATGGCTGTTTATATGTGAGGCTCAACTATCTCTTAATATTTATTTATTACACTTCATCCTGTCCTTTATTCAAGAAGGCTAGGACAGCATACATCTTATTTATGCTATTCATCCTCACATCAACACTGTGAAGCAGGTTAGACTGAGAAAAACAACACACTCTTGTTATTATTTATATGGCTGTTGGTGGCAATGGTGAACTTTTCTTTGGTCCACTCCACCATGCCTGTCCTAGCTCCCACAACATGCTTCTTAAGGGAGCAGGGACTTGAATTCAACTTTGTCCAGTAGGTATGACACTGTATCAGCTATTCATATTAGGCAGAAAGCATTGTAGTTTCATTCCCATGATCATCTGGGACATAGAATCGTAACTCACAGGTGGCTGAAACATCCAGAAAGGATTTTTTTACAGTATAATACATGAAGAAAAATAAACCAGTTGTTCGACTTGTCTAAAATTAAACAGACCGATCCTGGTGAAAATGCCTCAGATGTTTCTTCCTACCACCACCAGGAATAGAAAATCCTATGTTCATGGGAGATTTGCTGCAGCTTCTCCCATCTCACCCCCTGGAGACTGCTGTCACTGTTATTAACTCCAGAGTGACAGCCATTGCTAGCCCCTCCCAAGCGTTCAAGTGGCACACTGGAGCAGCTGGCACTGATTTGCCACTTTTTAAAATTATATTTTGCACCCAAAATTTGTGCAAGTATCTTTGTCTTTAAAAACAAACAAACAAAATCCTGGACTTTTATTTATTTATTTTATTTATTAAAACATTTCTATGCTGCCCCATTCGCCGAAGCCTCGGGGCGGCTCACAACATAAAATATAATACAAAAATAACTTGCATAGTTCCATGGGACCAACAAGATAAGCCTTGCCTCACTGTTCTGGGAACTATTTCCTGACAAGGTTTAGCAGGCACCATTCAAGAGTTCTGATGGAGGATATACTGATGGACACATGTACATATATCCCTGTGAAACAATCCTGGGCAGTCCTATCAAAATTAAAAAGAAAAAAAAAGAATTTCCTCTGCTCCCATATATGAGCTGTCACTCATGTTCGCACCTTTCCAAGAACCTAGAATCAGGAAAGGGTGAAACAGTGCAAAGACACTGAAAATAGTCAGGTTCAAGCAAAAAAGGAGAAGGGAAACAGTGCAAAGGGGATGATCTACTGGCCACCTGTTTTTTATGAGCAAAGTTTACTTGTGGCTTTGCATTCATTTGGCAGCCTGCCTTTTTACAGCTGTGAAGAGTGTGCAAAATACAGCTCTGTGTAGCCTTATTTCTTCAATGTTCTCTACCTTGATAGAGGTAATTCCCAGGGTAGAGGTGAGCCAAGCCTTTTCATTTTGATCATCTAAATGCAAACGCACACTCACTAAAGACCAGACTTTCATTTGTTTGTTCCTTTTTAAGACAGGGACTGCACTTAAGTTAGGCAAAGAGGAGACTAAGCCAATGATGTTCATTCTAGAACTTGCTGGAGTGGCTGTTACTGATGGTAGCCCATGTAAGCTCAGCAGGTGTGGCAAAGGGTTTTATCTTATTGCTGAGTTCATCTGAGCCACCACCATGGGCAGCTGCTCCAGCAAATGCCCAAACTACACTTCAGAGCCACTCTTACCATCACTGAGGGTCTGACAATTCTTATTAAGTCATGGTTGTCAGTGGTTTGTTGGCCATGAGCGAGCCATCGTGCAGAAAGTGGTCTCCCTTTTGCACAATACAACAACCCACTGTGGGTAGTTGCACACAATGGGTGATTATGTCATAAAAGCCCAGTTATGTAGATGTAGAAGGAGAAAGCATCTAGACAAATCTTGCTTCAGTTGCTCAGCTCAGAAACTACAGAATCTGTTCACAGAAACATTATGTGCGGAGAAGAGATTCAAAGTCTGTTAATTTTACCAACATATCATTGTCCTGACAGTCTGCAGTCTTCACACTGACCCATCCAGCAGCGTTACATAATACTAAAGAGAAACAATGAAGTCCACAGAGTCTGAGTTGTGGCTGCAGGGGTTAGTTACTATATTATATAGTTATGACAGGGTCCTTGGTCTCTTGGCCCTGCCTAAGGCCTTGAACCCTAAAGTTATTGGATGAATCACCAGCCTAGCCACTTTATCCAGTTGCCCCATAAACTTACGCAAAGTAATCGGCTGCAGTCACCTACTAAGAAGAGTCCTTTGATCAGGCTATTGAGCTCAGCATTAGTTCATTTTCTGAAGCAACACACATCAACATGAAAAGAAAGACAGGCTCTGCCAGTAAGTTTCCAAACTGAAAGACAAGACATGCAAGGGAAGGGCAGTGGAAGGAAACTGAAGTGGCCAGATGCAGGACAAGAGCACCCTCCTGCTCATGTTCCCCAGGAAATCCTCTGGAGGAGCATACTGCTGCCAGTTCTACCTAATAGATGCCCAACAGAACTACTGCCACCAAAAGCCTCCCCACCCGTTTCTACTTTCCTTTAAAAATTGTCCAGGCTGGCATCCCTTGTGACAATTTATGGCAGTAAATTCCATAGCAATCTCAAGTAGTTCCAAGTTACAGAAGACAGCAGGACATCCCTCAAATATGCTTAGCTGCATACAAAGTCCTGCATGTGCAAGCATTCTTCAGCCATCAAGTCTAAACCTGCACCCATCAAGTCTAAACCTGCACCCTCATTATATATATTTATGGAACAAAATAACATGAATACATAATCATTTCATTAAGAAGTAGGGGTTCTATATTATATGCTGACTCAGTGTAACTGACTATGCTTTTCAGCACTGGCCTTTTACCTAGAAAGACACACAGTAAAAGAGCATTAATTAAATTATATCCACAAAAGAGCACAGTTATTATATTGCTTTTGTTCAGCAGGAACTGAGGGCTCAGAGCTGCCCAAAAGAAAAGGGCTGTAATTCTGCACAAAATAATGTATTTCTCTAAGATAAAAGGGAAATGCCCAAATGCATATTTGGTAGATAGGTAAGATGGTACATATTCACCATTTGAGAATGAAATAAATTGGTTTTTCATTTATAAAGAAAAGATGCTGTACACTGATCCAGGCAAAGTAATGATAAACTCACACTGCAAGTGATAGGATTTAAATTAATCAAAACTAAATTGCTACATTAGTTTCTAGAAATCTTACATCATGATTAACATTACTTGAATTTGAATTCTAATATTAGGTTTTATGTTTATATATTGAGTTAATTTCAATCACCTTATTTAAAAATGCCAGTTTCTTTTTATTTAACTTTTGTGCCACAACAAACATATTTTGCACTTTCACCTTGTTGAGTATATAGTGTATATCAAGTGGTAACAAAGTCAATTAAATCAATTTCAGTTCCAGGCTGTAAAACAAAATGTAGAAAAGTCAAAGGGAGGTGTGTATTTCTGCACGGCACCATATCTATGCATTTACAGGATGCTTCTTTTTGTAATATTTGCACAAGCTATTTAGAATCAGTAGCATCAGAGCAGAAACAGCAGCATTCATCTGAGCAGTAAAGTGCTGGCCAAGGTCCTGCTGCAGAGACCTGGCAGTAGGGGACTGCTCTCCCGAAGGACAATCTCAGGTGTCTCTAAAGGCCTCCTACTGACTATTGGAGGCATGTACCAGAGCTCTCTGATCTACACACACACACTATACGTTTGGAATACCAGGATGGCAAATGTCACCAGAATGTTGACTCTGTAGCCATCCATGAGATGCCTCACATTCTCTTCTTTCTCACTTTCAACAAGATCAGGAATGAGACAGAAACAGCCACAAACCTTGGTGCATCAAACAACCAGAGGGACCTCCTTCCAGGAGGAAGAGAGAAAAGTGGAGAAATAGACAGGAAGCAACCTAGTCATCAGGAGGCAATTCTCCCTCACCAGAAGCAATGAAGGGATAGGTTTTCCTCCCTATTTTTATTTGTTTCTGGGATAATTGTAATAATTCCTGAAGTTACTAAACTTCGTTTGATCTACTTCTTGTTGTTAGTTGCGAAGTCACATCTGACCCATCGCAACCCCAGGGACAACATTCCTCCAGGCCTTCCTGTCCTCCTCCATCCCCCGGAGTCCACCCAAGCTCACACCATCTGCTTCAGTGACTCCATCCAGCCACCTCATTCTCTGCCGTCCCCGCCTTCTTTTGCGGTCAGTTCTACTAGATCTACTTCTAGTACCGATTTATACAAATTGTACCATAGGTCACCTTGTGCACGTGCAAGGGTTTTGCGTATATGCATGTTTCATCCAGCAATAACAACAATAAAGGATGTTACCCTTGCAGCTTTCCTATTTCCCATTCATATTTTTGCATATTGTATATAACCAAAAATATTATCATCATATTTTCTCAGGGCAAAGTAGTGGAACAGAGATATAATGGAAAACTATGTTCCATTAATACCTATTTTATTATTTGAAGAAACAAAAGGAATAAAGGGAGGGACGGTAAGAGGGATTTCAGTACCTAGTGTGCTTAGTTTGTGTCAGGTAGTCTTATAATGGACTCTCATTAGTCAGAGAGTAGGATATCTTTTCTTTCTTTCACATGCATAAAGAAAAGATCCACTCCTCTGTGGTAGCTACCATGAAACACCAATTAAAGCTTTAAGAAGAACCTTCTTTGTTGCTAATATTACTGTGCAAAAACAGACGAACATATAAGCTACAGTGTTTTACAGCGTAATTTTATACATGCTTACCTGGAAGCAAGTCCAAAAGGTAATCAAAAGAACTTACTTCCTGGTAGTTACAGCCTTATGTACACTCCAAAAAGTCTGAATGTGTAAAAAATAGATATGATTAGGCTAGCAGTTCCTTAAGCGTATAACGGTAATAAACATATTCTTATGCATTTGAAGGAATAAGCCAAGTATTAATAAATTGAGAGTGCCAGGGCAATTAAAACCACAAATATTTTCTCTTTGCTCTGACATATAGCACCAGAGCTAATTCAACATTATATAGCCAAGATGTTGAAAAAGGAAAAAAGTTAATTGCAATCTTCAAAGTAAATGTAGTCAATCTAATGTTGAATATAGCAGGTAACCTGAACTGATAAAATTCCCGTTAAAGTGAAACTGTTTCACTTTAACAAAAGTGAAAGTAAAGTAAAAGGACTTTCCTTTTCTCTCCCTGCTCCCCATACATTTCTACCATTTTCCTTCCGGTTATATTTTGTAATAGGTAATTTGAGTCTCACACCTTTCTTGACTTAGTGCACTACAGCAGAGATACTAAATATAATATATCCTGGAAAGAATTTTGAAGTGCATTTTTACAGAAAAAGCCATCTTGGGTGGAAAGGCCATAGACTATTATATACATGTCAACTGTCGAAAGTTAGGGAACACATGCTGCTTTAAAAAATGAGGCCACTTCACACTTACTTGTATTACAGGCCCTTTCTAGACTAAATGCACACTTCTGCAGCAAGTACTTAGATACTGGAGCCAGGTAGTTGCCGCCATCTTGATCCTTCCTACCTACCCAAGCAGCCAGGAAAAAGCTTAACAATGGTGCAAGCTGGACTGAAAAACTGTTAATCGCTGCAATGGATTTCAGATGTGATTTGTTAATGGGAACATGGCCGGCTGTGTCCAATGGGGAAGAGGAGAGGAGGTAGGGCCAGGTCTGCATGCCTGGTGTTGTCACGCTACAGACTTATCAGCAAGGGGGAAGCTTTGCTGTACAAAGATTAGCTCTGCCCCACTACCACAAACACCATCATTTGGCCATCTTCTACTGTGTGTTTTGCCTCTTGCCAAGATTCCGTGGTGTCAGGTTTTAGTTTTGAGCGTCAGTTTTACATATACAGAGTATGGCTGATGTGCTGCTCTTTAAAAATTCAGCACCATACTTGAAACAATTTGTGAATGTTCAAGTCTACTGCTTATTATCAAGGTGGTTTTTTGTTTACTGGACCTGCTGGGCAAGGGACAATTTTCAATCTGGGCTTTGCTAAGTTTAAAGGCATGGCAATCTTTCCCAGGATTTGGTAATCTTCTATTTGTCTGACTTCTTCTTGTGCTCAGCCCTCTTTTAGGAAGTGAGCCAAACTGAGAGGAAGTCTGTAAATGCTCACAGAACTTGCGCAAGCAGAAACCTCCTTCTGCAGCGTATGTGGCACAAAGGACACATGTCGTGAGTGCAGAAAAGAACATCACCTGGACAGTGTTTGCTCAGGCTCGCTTCTTGGCAGGTACCCATGTGAACACTCAGCATGCTCGCCAGGATGCTGGATTCATTGCCACAAGAGAGCAGGCTTGAGCCCAGGGAGCCAAGCTGAGGGAATAGGATGAATTCCTACCCCTAAAGGAGATTCTTCACACATCCCTAGCTAAGTTAGCATAGACTTAGCAGAAGAAAAAAACAGATTTACTATGCTTCCCTTTATGGATACTGAAATTGATACTCAGGGAGTACTTATCTAGATTACCTATCTTTGTGTGTGTGGTGTGTGTGGCTGTTGTACAAAGCCATGGCTTCTGGAATGGGTGTCAGAGGAATTACTAAGTAGCTCATGTAGCCAGATTTTTTAGTTGGCAATTTGACAGCTGTACGTGGCATCAATTCTTTATTGTCTAGGTCCTGTAGGATTATGGGAGAGGTTAGGGCCTTTATGCTCCAGTGTTTGAAGCTTACTGTCTTTTTCAGAGCTTGTCATGTGCCCAGCCTGAATAACGGCACTGCTGATATTCTTCCTTAACAGCAGTGGGAGCAATTCTATCCATTTTGTATCATGACATGGTATGATTTGGAGGCTTTGCCAGATGACCTATGAGTGGGTGAGTCTCAGAGGAGGATAGATTTGGCACTAACATTGGACACCATGATGAGTTATGGGAGAGCAGACAAGGAAATTGTACAATTCAGGAAGGACAGAGTCTTGACTGGCTCCTGACCTATTCCAATGATGGTGTGCTTTTGTACACCACTAAGGCAAAAATGGGCTTATCTTCTAGTTCCTGTTGGCAAAAGTTGGCACTTAGGTCAATATCTCAAGTTTGGGGCAAGCCTATGGCCAAGTTTAGGATGTGAGATATGATTATGAGTTTAACCAAGGAGCAGGTGATACAGAGGGACAAGATATCACCCATTTCCTCAGTATATTTTTTTCATAACTATTTGAAAGAAATGTGGCCCTAGTTTACTCCAACACCTGCAGTTCCCCACTTCTTCCAAATGGTTGCACAAAATCATTAGGCTATAGGCCAAAGAGATTGACTTCATTTTCCCCAAATAAACCTCCTTAGCTATGACAATGGTAGGGAATTTCATTGCACAACTCCTTTTTCATCAAAGTTCGCCACACATATACTGTAATTGCTTGTCTTCCATTTTGACATAAAGCAACCAAATGACAGCTTTGCACAGCTGTATTATCAAGTTATGCATGCAATTATCATTTGACCACCCTATCAAAGGGGATAAACCACAGAGCCACACAAAACATATCTATGGAACTTGAGAGAAGGGAAGGGTTCATGATGCAAATATCATATGATTGGAGTTTAGTAATCTACAGTGCTACATTGATGGCTTGAGTACCATTTGTGAAAAGGCAGGAATAACATTTGTTACTACTGCCAATAATATTAATGATAATAATATGGAGCAGATGTTGCAGTATCAACCAGCAGCAATCCAGTGAACTGCATGAACAATGTCTTTTAAAACTAGGTGAACATCAATGAACACTGGAATCAGGCCTGATTTTGGGCAGAAAGGGCAGCCACCTAATATTGGGAGATAGCAGGAATAAACAGAAAAAGGAAAATATTCCTACTCAAGAATAAAGAACACATAAAAATAGGCTAATGGGAGGAATAAGCAAAGTTCTCTACCACTGGTCTCCTTTAAGAAGTCGGAATTAAAGTGAGATGTGAATCCTAGTTGATTAACTCTTGCTCAACAATAAATCGTCACAGAATTTCTACTCAGTTTCTGCAGCTGTCTGTTTTTGATTAAGGATTCTGGAATGAGTAGTTGGTTGTACTACAGTTTTGTATTTCTGCAGTGTCTGAATGTAACCGCCATGAGAATGCACCTGTGCACAGTCAGCTCTTGCAAAGTTTAACAGTCTGGAACTGAGCTTTCACTTTCAGCTTTTAAAGTGGTTGCAGCTACAGGGCAATAGTGGCAATTATACCCCACTGATTATACCAGATATTTTACAATCCATGCTAGCAGTAATAATGAAGTTCTCAGACATTCATCTAAGAGATCTGGAAAGTGCTTGAGAAACTGCTTGAGTGGTTCCTACTCTAGGCTTTTTATATGAACTCATTCAAAATGGAGTTCCTTAAACACATGCACAATCCTTTAATTATCTGTTCGACTGTACCTGTAATCAGCTGGCATGCATCATGTGGGACAGTGAGCAAAAACCAAGCCTGAAAGATCTTGCTCTAACCTACACACTGAGGATGACACTCCCCTTCCAGCTCTGCATGCAGTCTCAGCAAACTGTATAGATACAGGCACTACAGATGTCTTGTATATATTTATAAATATGGGGGGAGGGAATGTAATGTTTGAAGACGCCAGAGAGCTTTAATTTCTTCAATGTAATAGATGGAGTTGTTTTTCAGTGAACTCTGCTGAAGAACCTAAACGTGAAAATTATTTTTACATCTGTCAAATGGTAATTGAATATACAAAAAAACCCCAAACCATTCTACACACACTGGATTGTATGAAGCTTCTGTTCCTATTCAAGAGCAATTTTGTCTCATAAATCCTTCTGGATGATAGTGACCCTTATAAGATTTTTGCAGATATTTTAAAATGACCTTTTCTGCTTGTATGTGGGTCACCTGTTTCTACTAAAAGTGTCCCTATATTAGTAATGTGTTACCTTGCTCGAATTGCAGTCGAAAACCCTTCAGCCTTGGTTTGCAGCAATAAATTCAACTGACAGTTGAAATTTGGAACGCTCACTTAATATTGATTCTGAATGTAATAACAAGCGACATGACCTTTTGGAGGGTGTAAAATATGGCTGCCACAACATCTGTGCCACATTTCTTGCTGTTTAGTAATATGCTGTAACAGCATGGAGCTGGCATTAAAGCTAAGCTTTATTATCAAGCAGATCACTCCATCTCTCTGCCTTCATTAAAAAAAATACTTTAAGCTTTCAGGGACTGGTATAGCCTGCAAAACACATGCCTGATTTAGTTACAAAAGGTAAAGGTATGTAGCTGCTTCAAAAATCTGTCAGTCATACTATGTTCTAGTGGGGAAAACATGGGAAAACATCCTTGCAAAGAGGCCTATACCAAACGTTTCATGTGCTTTATCTCCCCAAATGTGACAGGATTCTTTCATAGCTTCCCTTCTACTCTGGGGTGGGGTGGGGGAGAGGGTTAATGCTGTTTCTATTTTCCTGGACACCAGAAGTGAATTCTAATTTAGCATTACCCGAGGATAGCTTGAACTTATTCTGCAAGGCTGGACTGAGAAACGGTTGCATCTGATTTACTTTATTTCTCTTTGAAGTGGTGGTTTCTTTTAAAATATACTCCAAGTAGCACAACATCAATTTCTGCACTTTAAAAAATCCAATTTAAGCAGGATAAAATTGTCAAAACAGTCTAAGCGCATTCCAACAGCATGGCTCTCAATCACAGAGTGCACAGTACAGGAAACGTGCAAGGCACTGAGAAGAGTAGTTTAAGTACGTTTTGACTTCTGCCTGCCATCATTGTGCATATAATGAATTGATTAATACAATGATCAGTATCACCTTCTTTTAATGAACATTAAAATAAAGCCACGCAGCATATGAAAGCACTTTTTTCATATTTCAGTACCAGAACTACACAGCCAAACATATGGTAACTCTTTAGAATGGTTTATATCTCATCTTTAAGGGGAAAAAATATTGCAATCCTTCATAGCTTACAGTTAAATATAATTTATAAGTAAAAGGCCTGTCAGCAGTTTAAGCTGAAGTATAACTTATGGAACAGGAAAAAACACCTCCATTCATTTATCATGTTAATAGCCAATATATTGCGAGCCTTGCTTTTGTGCATACCTGAGCTAGTCTGATACTGCGGTAATCTATATCAAGCAAGTTATTAATAGTCCTCTTTAATGTACTGGGAACTGCAGATATGAGATCTGATTCAATTAACTATTTCCTGTAAAGAACTTCAGACACTGACAGGTAATTGAAAGTTGCTTTATACATGCATGCTGATCATTCATAGATGGTACATCAAGTGGTGATTTGAATATGTCAGTCAACTGCTACAAATTAATAACTGCATGGAGAACTTACTTGGCATCCTGTGCCAACTTCTGCATAACATTGTTCTTTGGAGACAGTTTACACATTTAATTCAGAGAATCATCAGCCAGTGAGATTTCTAGTGATGTCTGAGTCAGTCAATCAGTTGACAATATTCCACTTGCCAGATGCATCCAGTGTTATATCACTGGAATGCTACATTAGTGTTGTGCCTTCTCATATGCAGGCCAAATATGTGGTGGAGTTGTGCATTATGCATTCCCAATATCCTCACGCAGCGCTCTGATCTGAAGTCCTCCATGTGTTTAACGCTAAGATCTGCAGGGGACTTTTTTTTTTTTTTTCACTACTTATGAAAATAGAACCTCCCTTCAGACCTTCCTGGCAACTGTGGCAAGGTCTTTAAAGGAGCTTGTGCTACTTGTGCACTCTTGCTGCCAGCACAGTTTTAGGCCTCAAAAGGACTTTCTTCATGTAAGTTGCGCATATTCCACAGTAATGAAAAATGTACAAAAAAAGTAAGGAAAAGGAAAAGGGTTCCCCATGACATTAAAGTCCAGTCATGCCTGACTCTTGGGGGTGGTTCTCATCTCCGTTTCCTAGCCGAGGGAGCCAGCGTTTGTCCGCAGACAGTTTCCGTGGTCACGTGGCCGGCATGACTAAACACCAAGGTGCACAGAGCGCTGCTACCTGCCCACCGAAGTGGTACCTTTTTATCTACTTGCATTTGCATTCTTTTGAACTGCAAGGTTGGCAGGAGCTGGGACAAAGCATGGGAGCTCACCCCATCTGTGGATTCAAACTGTCAACCTTTCGATCAACCAGCCCAGTGGTTTAACCCACTGCGCTATTGCATCCCTTGAAAAATGTATAACCTTGACCAAATTGAATTAGACTCTGGGGATAATCAGTTCTGAAGTTCAGAACTTGGTTCAAATTCTTTGAGATTATGTTCTTATCAAAATATGGAATGGTGTGTGACAAATCATTCTTTCTCTTTGCACTTGGTTTGGGAGAAGAATGGATTAAAAAGTGATAAAAATTAAAATTCAGGTTTAAAAAATTAAATGTTTATTTAATAAACTAAACTACTCACATGTAAAAAAAATTACACAGTTACAATTAAACCTCAGGATGAGCCTACTAAGCCCATGTTTATGATGTCATTAAAATGAAGTTACCTACCAAATGTGAACATTCATTTCAGTTCTTAGCCTCATGAAAATGGCTCTGTGTAGCCCAACTACCAATTCAAGCTTCTTGTATGCTTAGGGCATTCAGTTCCTCACACTAAAGTCATACCTGCAAAGACACAGGCTAGACAAGGTTGTTGTTCTGTGTTAATCTGGTGGTGGACTTGGAAGAAGCAAGATAGAGGAATTAGTTAAGACAGAAGGACAATATAGCAGGATGCTTAACAATGTTAATTTTTCCCCTGAAGGCAAGTCTGGGTGAAGACACAATAAAACAGAAAGAAGCAATGTCTGAAAGAAAAAAATGAAATTGGCCACTGTGCATCCTCCTGCACCCCCATACTGATTCTACAATCCTTCATTCACTTACCAGGAAGGAAGCCCTTGTGAACTCAATGGAGCTTATTTCTGAGGAGACAAATGAACTTCAAACTGTTCGAAATCCTGTCAGAAATGCCATATATGGAAACATTTTAATGGCATTCCCTCTATAAGTGAAAACGGATGCATGTAAAATATACACTGTATAACAAAAAGAGACAGTCTACTTGCAAGAATGAAAAAGTATAAATAAAGTTTTATTTGGTTGCAAAGCAATACAACTTAGTGGACAAATTTGTTCCCAAATATAAGAAGAGTTTCAATGGGAAATGTGATTTAAATCACTGATTAGTGGGGACAGTGCCCCCACTAAATGGGACTGATTGCTGAGGGGAGTTGCATAGAATTGCACTGAACAGAAGAAACCCATACAGTTTTTGTATTATCATTTTGCTTACTCTTGCCTCCTTTAAATGATATGATTCTATAAACATTATTAGCAGAAATTAATATGTTCAGAAACATCAAAAACAGAAAAGGGAGGTTTTGTAAAGGGACATCTAGTACACATGTACTTGGCTTTTTTGAAAACCTAAAATTGTTTTGAAATTTTACTGGTTCGATTTTTTTTATACATCACCATTTCATGATAGTTTTCCTTGAAAAGAGATGTCAGAATCACATGTGGCAAAATCAATTAAAGGATTAGAGGTGGTCATGGCACAGAGCTCTGTGAAAGGATTTGCCAATTATATCTGTCTCAAGAATTTCAATGCACACTCTGGACATAGTGCACTAAGTGGCATATCCAGAACACAGAATTATCAATCTTAATTTTAAAAACATTTCTTCAGAGGCTTCCAAGTCCCTTCACTTGAGTGTTAAACATTCACTTGTCCTGCTTCCTCAGATATTGAACTCATTGCAGGAACCTTTTGAGGAGAGGAAACACACACACACATTTAAAAAATCCACACTAAAACAATCACAAATTGGATGACTCCTACATTCTCAGCTGAGGTAAGATTCAAAACTAATCTGATTATATGTATATTATGAGCCACTAAGCATCTTTTTGCAGCAATTATGAAGCTTTCACACATAAAAGAGGGCATTTTCTTTAGCACTGGCCTAATCCATCAAGTGTTTAGCTTCAAAGGGAAAGTTTAAAGAAGAAGAAAAAGAATGACTGAAGTGGGCTTATAAGGCAGTGATATTTCTTTTTTATTGAACTACAGAGGATTATTTTCAATTCTTAAAAATACTGAAACAACTTTAGAATATAATACAATCTTTATTTCTTTCTTGTTGGACTTTTAGAAATGTAAGAAAAATAGTAGAATGTTTGGATTCCAAAGACTCTGCTTTGGAAAGGTTGTCTGTATTTCTGACATTACCTGGTGGACTTCAGCTGTTTGGGGAACATCTTAATTGGCCGCCGCTTTTGACATTTCACACAACTTTCAAGTCATTATGACCTAATCATTATTTTTAAAGAAAACTATCATTCTGATATACAACTTTTAAGTTACAGAGAAAGCCATTCATGGCTGGAAATACAGGACAACTAGAGTTAACGTGTTTCATGTTAGCTGGATTGTTCCCATGGTTTGTAATAAAACATTACATCTCTCTCTCATGAAAGAGGAAGAGAGAGAGAGTGTGAAAGTGAGAGAAGCTACATATACATGATTACACAGTGTTTATGCAAAGCACAAAACAAAAGTAGTATTTATGCATCACATATGTATTTTGTCTCTCTGCTGAAAAGCCAAGTATTTCATACGGTGCTTTTAATTTTATCTTCACAACATTCCTGTAAAGTAGGTTTTCTGACAGATGAATTTTTCTGGACCATCAAGTGATATTAATGGGTAAGGCGTAATTCAGACCACCGCCTCCATAATTTATGTCCAACATACTATGTGTAACAACACCACCTAACACCAATCATAGAATCACAGAATCATAGAAGGGGCCAAGCAGGCCATCAGGTCCAAGCACCTGCTCAGTGCAGAACTGAAGTCTCCCATCCAGATTTCAACCCAGTCTGACCCTGCTTAGCTTCCAAGATTGGGCAGGATCAGGTACTTTCATGTACTTCACTACCAAAGTATTATCAACTTTTAAAAATAACTAGAATTTTTAAAATCTCATTTCAAAAACTATCTGCTATTTAACTCTTTTCCCCATAGGTTCTGCCTAGTTTCACGTATATGCTAATTAATTCCAACTATAAAGAAAATGCAAGGTACCTATATACAGGGTGTCCCAAAAAAATTCACATCATTTCATAGTCTAATAACATAGCCAATTCTTGCTCAAATGATCTCAAACTTTAACAAAAGGTGTAAAAACTAAGTTTAATGTTTATTTTTTTCTTTTTTTTCAGGATGAAGAATGACGTTCACTAGAAATGAAAAGGTATTTTATATGTTAGAATATGCTCGAATACAGTCAAACAAGTGTGCACAGCATGCATTTTCAAGGAAATTCAATAAAATGCACCAACTGGAAAGCAGATTTGGACATGGCACAAAAAAATCATAGAGGAAGGCTGTCTGTGCAGGGCAAAGGGATCTGGATGACCACCAGTATCGGAAGATATCGTCAGTCAGGTTCGGGAAACATTTGTGTGAAGCCCCAGAAAGTCTGTAAGAAGAGCGTCTATGGTAACCCAGATTCCTCATACAACACTTTGGCCTGTAGAAAGGAAACACTTGTGAATGACACCCTATAAGCTACAGCTCATTAAGCCTTAAACACAGATGACAGGGAAAAGTGCAAGCAATTCTGTGCTGCTATGCAAGAGAAACTTGACGATAAGGAGAACTGAAGATGAGGAGAAGCTGAGGAGGCAAACTTGAAGAACTCAAGCAAAGAATCACTGAGGCACTGGAGAAAGTTACACAAGATATGCTACAGTGTGTTTGGCAGGGGGTGGACTATCGACTTGATGTGTGTTGTGTCACAGGTGGTGCACATACTGAACATTTGTGAAGCTTTGTGAAACAGGTTATAAAATCTACATTCCTTTGAATCTCTTATTCAAATTTTGATAAATAAATCTTTTATTGTTCAACATGAAGACTATTTAATTTTGTTTGCCTAGGACATGTAGTTACTCAGATATTCACATTTCAAATAATGTCATTTTTTTGGGACACCCTGTATTTTCCACAACATTGCTTATAAACAAGCTTCTTTCTGAAGGGTAGGGTTAAACTGAGAAAGAGAAGCAGGTAGGGGGAGAGTTAAACACCCCACATACCACCCACTTCAACTGATTTATTCCCCACTCCTCATGGCTAACAGAAAGAAAAATATGTCCCCAGTATCCTGTTTAGTTTGGTCTTCCAATACTTTTTCATTTTGTTATTATTACTTTAATAACAGTACAGTTTGAGAAGAAAAAAGGAAAAGGAAAAAAAAATATTGCTATGCAGTCGTGGCAAAATTAACTAATTATGTAAATAGAAAACCAGCCCAAGAATTTAATGATAAGTGTAAATTGTACTATGCAGAACTTACCTTATAATGGGAATAATAGCAATAGACTATATATAAATGGAGTGGAATTTCTGAAAATATAGTCAGAGACTTACGTTTATATTAATGGTTCATTGTTATAGCAAGGATAATTATATAAATGGAATAAATTTTCTGTAAATATTGTTAGAGATTAACTCTTGTACTGATGGTTTGTTGTTATAGTAAGTTGAGTTAAGATGAATAGAGCTATTTAAGTACATGATAATTTGGGCTAGAGTTAAAATTTGCTTTAAAATGGTAAGCAAAAGGAAATTCAATTATAGAAGATTGGGCAATAAGTTAGTGATGAAGCAGTAATGGTAAGAAGATAACCAGCGTTAAGAAATTAATGATAAGTGTAAAGGTATTGGAATTTTTGGAAAAGTGTTAGAGATTGATGTTTGTATCAAGGCTTTGTTGTTTTAGAAAGTTGAGTCAAGGTGACTAGAGGATGAGTTGAAGAACTGCAATTCAGTAGACATTTCAATGAATTTTGACTAAGTTCTTTTTTTAAAAAGTGTGACTAAGTAGAGGGGATGATGATTTCTGACTTACAGCATTGTTTTATACACGATGTTCTGTGTAATATTTGTTTGAGATCTCCTGGTCTGTAGGGAGGAGCCATGCTTCAGCCGTAGAGAGCATTCCTTTGACTCAGAGGTCCAGCACTAATTGCCAGCATCTCCAGACAAGGCTGAAAAAGAACCTGCCTGAAGTGAACCACTGAAGAGCTACTCCAAGTTACTGTCAATGATGAAGGGCACGATAGAGCAATGGTCAAATCTGGTGCAAGATTGTGTTCTGTGATTCTGCATTCCTCCTCAGACTGAAGCTTTTATGACTGCATTTGGTAAACAAAAACGAAGAGAAACAAAACAAGGAAACACAGGACATGAGTCAGTGCTTGACCTGTAAATTAATAGCCTTGAAGTGAATTTTGATTTCCAAATAATTTCAGAAGCTGAAACTGTAGTGATGGCCAGAACACTTTTTCACCAATTCTGTCTGGTGACATGTTGTGAATATACAGGTTCAGTTTCAACCAAAAATGTAGAAAAAGGTAGTGGCCGGTTTCCTGATAAGGAAAGATTTTTGAGAGCACAATACACTGATGCTACAACACCTGCACAGGTTCCTTTAAGACATTTTTTTCATTCTAAAAGCCATGCCTTATGCTTACACAGGTGGACAACTGTTGGCTCTCCAGATGTGTTAGCACTGGACATCTAAAATTCATCCTCATTTGCTATGCCCTCTGGATCTTATAGGAATACTATCTAAGGCTGATGGGATCTATTTAAGAATGCCATTTTCTTATTTTCCCATTATGGGAATCCTTTTGTGAAGCCAAGATGGGTTGCAGAAATACTATACCACATTTTCATTTGGATTGGATTGTAGTGGGCAAATTCAATGCACATGAGAATTATTTTACTTCTGATATGACATTAATTTGTTTATTTTTTTCACCTGAAGTTCAGTACTTCACACATTTTTATTGTGTTCACTGAAACATACCTCCAGGCAAGCAGTTTACTCTTACAGTACAGTCATTCAACTGCATCATAGAGATCAAGTTATGCTAAGACAACAAAAGTAGTCTTAACTTTGATAGTGTTGTTATGTACTGTACCTTCAATACTGTTGCAATATAGTCATATAAATAAACATCCTTGTGTATTAAGAAAACTAGAACCCCAGCTCAGAATTATCAAGGTTAGTCAAAACCTCAATTTGCCTGTTACTTCAGATATGCACAAAATAGACTGTGTTTCAATAGGCTGCATGAAGTAAGAAATTTTCAGTGTTGACAACTATTCTGCACTCAGTGAGTTCCCAGCATATTCTAAAATAATACTTTTTTTTCCTTCAAGAGATAGCACTTTCTGACTTGTGGTATTCTCAGAATTCCATCCAGGCCAAAATATACTATCTTGCAATAACTTTATGTTAAGCTTGAAGGGGAAAAAATACATCTGCTCATAGAGGTTATGCTGCTGAGAGTACAAATATAAGCGTAACTTCTCTCTCTCTTTTTAAAGATGTCAGGTATCCAACAAGCCTGGCTATAAAAAAAGGGCTATGATGCTCACCTCAGGCTTTCAATTAATTTATCCCTAAGTGTGTTATCTTTCTATGCCTGAACTAAAAAGTCTTCACTGCAAGCGTTTACTCAGAGAGCTATGACTTCATCTGCATACTTATTTGCATATGCATATCCATCAGTCATAAGAGAGAGTGCCACACACAGTAGGTAAGGCAAAGCACCCCATTGTTAGAGAGAATGAACATTTATCTTGTGATCATAAATATGTATTCTGAAAGTTTTCATCCCAGTGTGTGGGTAATAGACTAGATGGGGATAAAACTAGGTAAACTCAATCCTCACAGGCCCATATGTCCTTCATGACTAAAAGATGCTCAGTTTAGAATGGAAGGCAAAGGTAAATGTAGTCTGCTCTCTAGAGAATGCTATGTAAACAGTATTTCTTATGCAGCTAAAAACATAGCCAGATTGTCAAGAAAGAACATCCAAACAACTAGTTCCTTATTGGTGTATGACAAAAATGGCAAAGCAGCTGCAATCCGTCACCACACAGATCCACAGTATACTCAGAATCAAGGGGAAGAAAAGGCTCTGATGAGGATACAATAACATCAACATATTAGACAGAACTTTCTTCCATATTTGGCAACCATGTCCAAAATGTAATGATTTTGATAGCCTGAAATTTACCAAAAAGCATAATGGGGTATTGAGAGGAAGATAATGGTTCCCACTGAAGCAGTCACTATGGGTAGTCACTATGCTTAATAAGAAACTTAGAATTGACACAGTATTTTCTGCCAGGGGGTATTTCTCAGTAAAACACAGCCATAAGCAAGAAAATTTGTTCAATAGAATAGATGCTGCTTGCTCTATTCTTGGCTTCAATTTTGGGGTGTGCCTCAATGGACACTACGTCACAACACATTCTATTCAAGGAGGGAACCTTTTATCCACTCCATCCTCATTACTAATCATTCACCTTCTTCCTTGCTTTCTTTTTCTTCTTACTGTTCCCAAAGGCAAGGGAGCTTTGAGCTATCACAGGGTAGGGATATCACAGGGTGTTTGCTTACTGCCCCAGTGCACCATAACCAACCAGCTTTGGCCTATCAAGTATTTCTTCTCCGTTCAGGGACTTGGCGACATGCTCCTTGCTGACAGAGTTCCTCTGCCACCAATACCGTCACTGGCCAACACTTTCAGCAGTATGCTCTCCCATCTCGCAACCTGACTTTGTTCCTTGACAGCAATTTTTTGATGCCAGATTCCTGCAGCTTCTGCCTCTTGTCCCAGTTCACTGAAGCCATGACTTCCCCAGCCTACCCTGTTCTTACACCAGCCTCAGTACCTCCTTAAAGAACCCTTAATTTTGTGAACCTCAGTTGGGAAGAGCCAATGGGATGTTGCAACAAGGAATTAGCTTACCACTTAGAAGACAAAGTTGTTGAGATATGCCACAATTTGGACTCACTAGATTTAGTCCCACTGAAAGTGGTAACCATCTTGTCTGGCTTGGTAGATGAGTTTCAATTACTGAGGCCCGAGCATGTAGACAAGGTGCTTGGTTCCGTTTGTGCCACCACTTGCTCACTTGATCCTGGCTCATGGAGACATCTAGCCAAGGGCTTAGAGTCTGGGTCTAGGAGGCTATGAATACATAGTTGAGAGATGGGGTGGTCCCAGCCTTTTTAAAAGAGGCTGTGATAAGACCACTCCTAAAAAAGCCAAACCTGGACCCAGCGGCCATTGCCAGTTATAGAATGGCAAACATCCCATTTTTGGGCAAGTGGGGGTGGCACTCTTGGATGAAACAGATTATCTAGATCCATTTCAATTGGGTTTCAAGCCAGGATTTGGAATGGAGACTGCCTTGGTTGCCCTGTGGGATGACCTTCGCCAGGGAAGTGCAACCCTGTTGGTTCTCCTAGACCTTTCAGTTGCTTTTGACACCATTGACCATGGCATCTTTCTGGACAGGCTGGCTGGGTTGGGGGCACTGTAGTACAATGATTCTACTACCTGGCCAACCATGACCAGATGGTGGTGCTGGGGAACAGCTGCTGTGGCCCACTGTGATTATGCTATGGGTTCCTCAGGGCTCTATACTGTCTTCCATGTTCTAACATATACATGAAACTGCTAGAACAGGTTGTTCGAAGGTGCACTGATGGTACCCAGCTTTACACAGCCCTCTCATTTAACCCGGATGAGGTGTTTCAGTTCTGAATTGTTGCCTGAGCTTGACAATGGACTGAATGTGGGCCAACAAATTGAAGCTCAATCCAAAGAAGACAGAGGTGCTGTTGGTGTGTGGTCCATCCTCTCAGAGAGTGGGCCTTCAACCTGTTCTGGATGGGGTTGCACTTTCCCTAAAGGACAGGGTCCATAACTTGGGGGTGTTCCTGGACCCAAAACTATCACTGGAGTCTCAAGTAGGCTCAGAGCCCAGGAGCACCTTCTTTCAGCTGTGATTAATTTACCAATCGCAGCCCTACCTGGACAGGCAGAGCCTAGCCAGTCACCCATGCTCTGGTAGCTTCTCAACTGGAGTATTTTAACACACTCTATGTGAAGCTGCATTTGAAGACAGTCTAGCAACTCAACTCATACAAAACAGGGTAGCATGATTGCTGGTGCAAGCAGAACTGTTCATCCACGAGACTCCAGTATTATATTAACTTCCCTGATTACCAGTTGAGCTCTGGGCCCAATTTAAGAGGCTTGTTTTAACACATAAAGCCCTAAAACGCTTGGCACCAGGGTACCTGAAGGACCACCTGCTCTCATATGTACCTACTCAGCCTCTAAGATCAGTTTTCGAGGCTTTTCTGAAGGATGGCAAATAGAAGAGGGGCCTTCTCAGTAGCTGCGCCCCACCTGTGGAACAGCCTCCCAAAAGCAGTTTGACTGGCACCCTTGTTACAATCTTTTTGGTGCCAGGTGAAAACAACTTTATTTGCTAGGCATTTAAGTAATTGACTTTATCTGGATAATGCTAGTTATATTGTTGTTCTAATCGATACAGTGTTCAATTATTATGCCTCAACTGTGCCCCGTTTTGCTTATTTTGCTGTCTTTTGTTTATTGTGTTTTAATTGATTGTTTTTATTGTCGTGGTGTGTTTTTTGCTGTGGTGTGTTTTTATCTTATTGTAAGCTGCTTAGAGGGCCCTCTAGCCAAATAGCAGAATATAAGTTAAATAAATAAATGGACTAGTTTGCAGAGTTCAGTTCAACCGGAGCCATAATTTCTGAAACATAAATCTTTTTACATCCTAAGGTGAATTTGCTTTAAAAATAAGTTAAGGCAGCGAGGAACAACACTAGCTGAGAATTTTTTAAAAAATGAAATAGGGTGATAGAAAAGTCAATGTTGTCTACATTTGGTCAATCCAAGTAATTTCCTGGGGCCTCACCATTATGAAACACCATGCTGCAAATTTGTCTTTGATTTCTATACTGAAACCTCTTCAGGATGAAATGTGGGACTACATATTTCTAACTAAAATTGTCGCTGCACACAGAACACACAGAAGGATTTCATATTTGAATTAAGTTTCTTCTTTCCTTATGTTATTTGATAAGAAAGAAAATCCTCAGCTTTTATGTCTGCATAGGTTGCATCACCAATAAATCCTGTAACCATTTCAGCTAAAGCCTGAAATGCCAAGGCCAGACTAGTAAGGCTAGGCAGATACTTGCTCTGCTTCTAAGCTTGGACACTTATAGGAAAGTTTCAGGCTAAGGCGTTGAACAAACACTGATTAAGAGAAAATAATGTAAATAGCCTTTCTCTAGAAATGTCCCCATGGCATAGAACCTGTTGTGTAAGCCTCATCAGATAGAAACATTGGTACTTATGCAATAATATTAATGATAACCAGCAGATAAATATTCCGTCGTTACTGGTTTTTCGGCGCCAGGTCAAGACCTTTTTATTTAAAATCATTTCAATTGTTAAAACATATGATCTGGCCAGGGCAACTTCTTCTTCCTTCTCTTTCTCCTCCTATATTTTTATTTTATACTGATAATTTTAATTTTATATTTGTAAATCAATGTATTTTTTGTATTTTTGTATTTAATGGTAATTTATTATGTACTATTGTATTTCAATGTATTTTATCATGTTGTAAGCCGCCCCGAGGTTTCGGCAAGGGGCGGCATAGAAATGTTATAATAATAATAATAATAAGAAGAAGAAGAAGAAGAAGAAGAAGAAGTAAAATAAAGGGTACAAAGGCTTAAAAAGATGCTTTTAAATGAAAGAACATATTGGAACACTAGCTGAAACACTCTTACAAAGAATGCAGAGCTGACTCAGACTTTCTCGAGGCTGTATTTCCAAGATCACCTTGTTTTACCTTGATTTTCAGAGGAGAAAATCACTCCACTAATTATAGTGAACTTAAGATCACTTATCTGTTTATCTATTTTGAATGTCATAGACTGTTAACATAGCTGCTACAATCTGAGGTCTTCAAACAGCTGAACAAAATATTCCTTTGCTGATAATCTCAGCTTTGCTTCATTCATGTTAGCATGACAGAATGACCCAAATAATCAATATAGGTCTAGCAGTTCCAAACACCCATAGAATTGGCAATATATAGAAGTCCAGTTACTGAAATAATTTGCTTTTAATATGTTTTATGGTAGGAATACAGTGCAAGTACTAAAGAATAAATGAATTTGTATAGTATTTCTTGTCCCTGAAGTCTCCATGACCTGAGCTAAATTTGTCCTGGATGTTGATCTGCCTATGCAAATAGATAATTGAAATAACTGGACAAGGTGTCCAGGCTCCACAGCCATGATCCTGGAGTAACACAACAGCATTTTCCAGAGATTCTTCCAGTGGAGTGCATGGACAAGATTCAGTCAGCTATCTTTAACATATAGCGGAGAAAAGCACAATCTGGTTTGCCCTTTGTTGATGCCATGTTCCCCTATGGTGTGTATAGCAGCAAGTAAACTGCAGATTTAATTGACTGATTTAGGAGCACGCTACACATGGCTTTTCTTATAGGTTATATATGCCTTTTTAAAATTCATTAATGTGTTTCCATTCAAGACTTGCTCCTAATCCTATTTCAGGACTTTTAATATTTTTTAATATGTGAAAAGTGCCCAGCCTCTGCTGGGCTACTTTTAGTTCCCCAAAATACTGTTTACTACAAATAGCACCTCTGGGTATAAACAGAACTAAACACAGATTGGAAGCACATTTTGGATTGGCATCACACTAAAGATTGGGGCCTCTGGCTGCTTTATCCCAAAATAAAAACAGTTAAGCAGCTTGTACAAACATGTGACGGACGTTAAACATAGGTTAGCCCTACATTAGCAGATAATTCACTCAAGTTTTATTAAGGTATAGAGCAATAGCCTCAACAAAAAATACTTAGGTATAAGACAGACTTCAATATACGTCACAACTTTTGGAATAAGGATAAAGATGAATTGGATGAAGGCTGAAGAGGATTGAGAAGAAACAACAGAACCAGCCCAGTAGCCTTAAAAGCCTGCTGTAATATGAATGGAAATGATGGCTTGGACAATATTTGTTGTAACTCTGAGCATCCTTTAAAAAAAAGCCAGGCAGCATTTAAATGCAGCATGATGAATAAGTACACCATTTCTCTGAAGAAAAAGAAGAAAAATGCCCTAGTGGATTTTGACTGTCTTGCAGTATCACTATAAACTTAATGAACCATCTCTAGCTGAATGTTTTAAAATTGGGTCAAAGCAGGGGAAAAAAAAAGAATCGAGATGGTAGCACAATATATACAGAGGAAGAATTAACAGAAGGATTCTTCTGAAATAGTTCCATTGAGTAGGCAGCTTGCAGTCACTCCTACAAATGCTACATCAAAAGAAAGGACCAAAGCCCAGCACATGGGAATATTTCCATTGCATGTAACTCAATAAAAAGGAATCCAACATAAATTTTATAGTCCCATTTTTCTTAATGACGGAGAGTTAACTACTTGCTTAACTGTCCCACTGAAGCTAATGACACCTACAAGTACTGTGATTGGATGAAACCCATCATGACCTCTACTTCTGATGTTCAGGCTGTACGTGTCATTGCATATATAGTCAAGAAACAACACCCAGGAGTATCAGAATACTTTGGTGGGGGGACCCCAAGCTTTCCAGGACAAAAGCTCGTTAGACAAGTATTCACTGCAGGGCAAAACAGCTCAAGGGGGACTTAGAAATGGGAGGGGGAACTGGAAAACTAAGTGGCTTGCCATCTGTAGACTTGAAAAGCAGCACTCCACCATTTTGCTGGAGGTCCTAGTTTCATTAAGAGGAATTCACATTGACATTGTCATGTCATCCAGCATTTTGCTATTACTCATCTAGCCACATAAAATGCCGTCCTGTTACAGATACAGAAAGCATAACAACCATCACAGCGGTAGCACCAATGCCACAAATGTACCATAGTGCATAGGAAAAACTATACTTACATTCTCCTTGTGTTTTTATCTTCCTTGTCTAATTATTTTGCTTCAATATTTGTGCCAGCATATTTACAGCAGTACTGTAAAACAGGCATAATATATTGTTTTATTGATTTTCTGTTATGCCCATTCCTCAGTACTTCTGTGGTTGTGCAGCAATTTTGAGGACTGGATTGAAATCCTCTGAGTGCACATGAATCATCTTAATATATTGCTCCCTATGGCTGATACAGGATGTTCAATGCTCAGAATAACACAAATAATCTCAGTAGGCTTCTGCCTGGATACGTAAAAAAGACAATAATTGTCCTACCTCTTCCAAATTCTGACTATTCTGCCACCACCACCCCCGCACATCATGGAATTGAGCCAGTCTGACTAGCATTTCTCAGATCAACAGACAATGTAGAAATCAAACTACTGTTCTAAAGAACAGCAAGATCCTCAGGCTAGCCTCAAGCATGTTGGGACAACACATCTTTTAATTTATTTCCTGAATATTATGCTGGTTACTGCTGCAGTGGTAGCAGAAAATGGTATCACAAAACCTATTCCCCCAAATAAATTTAAAAATAAATGCCATTTGAATTCTTAAGATGCCAAAGAAATACTTAATAAAATGCTGAGAATGATTAAACGTATATACAAATTGTTGGAATAAATAACAGAAGTACTATGATGGGTGATGATGGAATGATGCTTAAGAGGATAACATGAGTAAAGCTGAATCCAGTTTTGTAGTGGCCTATTTTTCATAAGTAATGGAATGGCATCTTAATGGCAGCTATCATGCAGGAACAGCCATCTCTAGCCAAGTGCTTCTACAGTGTTGCAAAGAGCCCTAAACATGTTACAGCACTGAATACAAAATAAATATAGCATGGACTGGAACAGAGATTCAGAATGAATTTTCATTAGTCATACTTTGATCTAACACTTAAAATGCAAACAGGATGCTATCATGACAAGGCTTCTGGACACAACAAACAAGGATTAAGTCAGCACAGGAAGGATTCTCCAAGGCAGGCTTGGACATACCAATCAGCATGGCTTGGGACACAGATGCCCACTGATTATTATAAGTCTTCCAGAGGTCTAAGGTACAGGGCAAAAGAAGCTGTAAAGGTGATATTTGCCTTCCTGTCTATTGTCCATGAATTGCTAGATAGACTGTTGGCCTGTTGAGCTGGGCCAAGTCAGAGCAGGAGGGATGAAGGCAGGATAACTCACATCCTGGCCTCTCCTATCTCCCACCCTTCCCACCTATTGACATGTCCCCTTCTCCCAAGTCAAGTTCCTGACCTCCGAGAGCAGCTAGCTCAAGTCTTTCTGTGCTGGCTGTAAGATGGAGTGTTGGAGTAGCTTCAGTTCCAACTGCTGACTGGGGAATCTGTTATATTCTTTATCTGTGCTGTGTTGAATCCAAAGTGGTCTGTGGATTCTCTGCGCATTTAAAGAAAGTATGATTCAGTTTAATCCACTATGTTGGGTTCTAATACATGGTAGCTTAAATTATATTTTGAATTATAACTTATTTAATTATGAACCTGAAGTTAGAGTGACCTTGAAGGCTTTAATGGAAAAGATAAAACCTGAATGAATTGATATTATTCTCAAGTCTCTTGAATCTACCACTGAACCTCAATTAATAAGTACTGTAATTATTAGTGATTTTTCTGCTGCTGAACTATTTGGCCTTTATGGCTGAAGACAAGCATATTTAACCCACACTGACTTCAGCAGGTCCAAAGACTTAATTGGCTCAGTAATGCAGCTTTTAACAAACACACTTGAGCTTTTTAAAGAACAATATTTTGTTTTTCTAAAATGGAATAATTTATATTATACCGTTTCTTTAGCCATTTCAAGGATTTGTAGTTTAGATTCCCCTTCTTTATTAATGTGGAAATAGAAATCTTACACAGATTCAATAAGTACATGGATGCATACATGTCATATATTGCTGTAATCATTACAAAATTCAAAGATCTTACTGACATTCACATTAAGAAGTAATTTGCATAGTGCCAGTATGTGTGTATGACAGTTTGCAGAGTAAAATGATGGTGATGGTGATGATGATGATAATCTTAAACCAAAACGAAGTTTTTCTTAGATTTAAAGAAAAACATGCCATATTCATACTTAGAGTTAAGAAATGGCTTGGATCCTAACTTTTCCTTTCATTAAAGTAACACACATGTCCTTTCACTCCTTTCCCAACACATCTCTTGCAAATGTGCTCCTAAAGTTTCAGAAATCTTTGAGAGTGGTGAGGAAGATAGTACAGGAAGCTGCAGACAGAGTGGAAAATTGACCAAACTGCCTTCCATAGATGGGAAACAACTCAGGATCCAAGTCATTGTCTGTTGTTATTAAACAAACCTAATCAGCCTTGTTTCTTGAAATAAGTTAAAAAGTTAAATAATCCCGTTGTTGGAGAGATGTTTATAACCCATGGAAATGCAAAGGGAACTAGGGATTGCCTCCAAGTCTACAAATACTTAACAGAACAACCTCATAGAAGTAAAACCAAATTTCTCCATGAAAAGAAGGGTTTTTAATATTAAAAAGAAAAAAGGAACTCAAGCTCTATCTCTAAAGAAAACCTCTAGAAAGAAATACCTTTGAAAACTGATTCAGAAATCATTATGCGACCTTTTCCTAAAGAAGTAATAAGAACAATTCTAAAAGGGTATATTTTAGCAGGACTAGAAGCCAGATATGCTTTTTCTTCAATCCCTCCTTATCATGCACAGTTTCACAACAATCTGCACTTAAAACAGTAACTGATAAGGCAGAGATCCTAGTATGAATTTTAGATGGCTTTAGAAAGGTATTAGAAAAAATTATGGAGAATAAGGTTGTTAATAGCCACTAGATATTGATTGACCTTGTTCAGATATCAAGACAACCCACAGTGAGTGGCTTGGTTGCTTTGTTTCAAAATACGCAAAGTGAGTCCAACAATTGGACTCATTGTACTTCTCTTTCCTTCCCTCACCCTCATTCCTTCAAGGGGTACCCTGGGGGACACTGTGAGGAAGAATAAAACTCCTCTGACAATTATGCCTCTTAATCAATTTAGGCGTGCCACAGACTTTCTCTTTAATTACTTTGAGGGAAAGATCATGAAAACCAGCTAAAGAGACATGTTCATGGTTCCATTAATGGGTAGGAAGGAGCCGCCCTTTCAATGTGTATGTGCCCAGTATTTTTGTTATTAATTTTGCACCCATGAAAACATGCATTTTTTTCCTGAATTGTTCCCAATTGGGCTATCAGGGAATGCTCTCTAAAATGTGAGATCACCTTGCAGTCTTGCCTGAAACTATGTGAGGACTGTTCCCCAGTACCTCTTACAGCATACACACCTCTGCACTTCATCCCAGCTGAGGCCAGAAAACATTTTCCCACCTTGCTTTCTATGGTTGCCTTGTAGAACGCAAGTCATCCAGGTGAATGCAGGCATCAGTAACCTTTTCCCAAGATGGGTCTCTTTTATTCAAACAGTACTTCCTTCCCAGCTGCATCTTTTTCTTTCTGCTTTTTCCACCTTTCTTATCCATTAGGGAGCAACACTGGGAGAGTTCTTGATCCTTCATGGGCCCATGTAAGGATCAAGTTGTTCTCCACCACCTTCTTAAAGGGAAAGGACATTTAAAAGGAAATAGAGCTAAGAAACATCATTTCCCTTTAAAAGGCACAGAGGCAGCAGTTTGAACTTTCCTGAAGCCCACAAAGGGGTTTCACAATCCCATGGGAGGGGAAAGATTAAAGGAACAGGCCGGGATCCTGAACAAAATTTGACTAGAGATGACTGTGGGAGAGGGGGCAGACTCTGCCAGCTATCTCCAAGTGTCAGCTGGGCATTTTGGATCAGTTGATGATATCAGTCACGAGATAGCTGCTTGGAGTGTGAAGCAAGGGAATTTCTTTGTTCTCATCAAGGGGTTTGCTGGATGCAGTGTCTCACTCATGGTGGACTGTGTTGTGACAACACTGACAATCCTCCATGGGTCCCCACAAAGTTCAAACAGTCAAGGCAGAATGACGTGTTTGAAAAATCATGTCACCTATAGGTCGAGCAGACCTTGTTTGTACAACAACCCACCTATGATAACAAGCGTGAGTAGTTCTGTCTTCTGAACCTGGTCACTATCTCTTGGATCCCAGAGGCAATATGCCTCTGCAAACCTGTTGCTGAGAGCAATTACTGGTGTCAGTAGGACTGGACCACCAGGCACAGGTGCAGGACTCCAAATAGATTGCGCGTTCTTCTTTATCATCCACCTCTTCTTTTTCCTAAACTTACAGAAGAGTTTGCCCTGCTACAGAACAAAGCTGCCGTTGTGCCCAGCATTGTAATTTCTCCAGAAGGCATCTTGGTCACATACGAACCCAAGAGACTTCATAAAAATAAGATGCCAGTCATGATGTCAGCTTTGCTCTGCTGTTTAAATTTTTTAAAAAAAAGAATGTAAGTGTTGTTGATCATGTAACTGCCTGGCAGGAGGTGGGGAGACAGAGGGTGGCATAAGGAAGAATGAAGGGAATGGGAGAAAGAGCAACACATGTGGTAAGAAATCTAAATATTAGTTCAGGAATGTTTTGTAATCACGTGCTTGCTACTGTTCTTATATATAAAAAGCATCTGTGGAATTCATGATCCAAATAGGATTGAAACATGGGAAGAACCAATTGACCATTCCTGTTGAAAACAATCTCCTGAAGCAGCTGTTTTTCTGATTTTAAGTTTAATGGTGCATTGCCCCGATCTACAGCCAGTCCAGACTGAATACCTCTATGCAGTTTTTTTTTAATGAATAAGATCTGGCCATTCAGAAGCACATAATTTAGAAACATGCTTCAAGTGGAATCAGGTTTACTTCTTAAGATGAGCTGGAATCTTTTAAAGGTCTGCTCTTGACAACTTAAGAGCAGAGACAGCAAAGTATCAAAACATACAAGACAGCCTTTACCTGAACAACTTATAGAATTAATACAGTTAAGACCCAATCCTGTGACTGCTAGGTGCTATCTAGAGGCATAGAAGATTTTGGAGTCCCAGTTCTGTTCTTGGAAACATGCCCACTCTTCACCCTCACAGGCAGCGCAAAAAGACCCATAATTGCTCTAGGAAGACCTAGGCAATTATAGGCAGCCTATAAATATATGTAAATATAATAAATAAATAATGGTTGCAACTCTGGGATCACAACCTCAGAAATAGAATGTTGCAGGAGTTCCAAGGGTTGGGCTAAAGGCTCCACCAGTTTATACAGTACCCATGTGGTGCTTCAGCCCCTTCTCTTCACACTCCAGTAAAAGACTTTGATAGCCCAAACTGGCTAAGTTTTATCAGAGCAGGAAAAACATAGAGGCAACTGTTGCATCTAAAGGGTGTCTGTAACCTTACATGTCTAGAAAGTTCCAAACCGCCATATTGGATTGTGTTGCCCAGTCCTGTTCAGACTGGAAGCATAAACAGGTAATTTCCATATAAATAGATCAGTTGATAAGGTAATCACTCAAAAGGCAGACACTGATCCTTTAAATCCCATCCTGCCTAGTACATTCAATCGGTACTACTTCCCTGCTATCTCCAAGAAAAATACCCAAACACACAAAGCACCATGGAGCAGTACAAGCTCCAAAGGAATGCATTAATTAGATTGTTTACTGCCTTTTTGGGGTGAGGAACCAATGGGGAACATTAAATCACACATCTAAATTCCCCCTTCCTCTTGAACCAACATGAGGTTTAATACCTTTCTATTAAAGTTCGGATTCACCTTTGTGGATGCAGGGACATCTAAAAATTAAAATACTGCTTATCTGATGACAAAAAATAATGAGATTTGGCAACCCAACAAGAGAATCTGTGGTCAAAAAGATATCAGCCACAATACTGCAAGGCACAGCTATTTCTACACAAATAAAACTTTGACAGAAAAAAGGCTCCAACCCTAGTGAGGTTCAGACAATTGAGGGAGCAACAGTAATGAGCTGTATGTTTGAATTGTGGCATTATGTATATCTCTCATGGTCTCTCCACTCCCCTGCCCATTTCAATTAGGAGAAAATCATAAGCAAATCTTATTCAAGTAAATTCTGAATTTTTCTACCCAGACTGAAGAATGAACACCCCCCCACACACACACGTCCAGTACTTCATTTTCTCCATCTCCTTTCCCCCCCGTCCCACTTTCTTTCCAGTAGACACATTCATCCTCAGGAATTAGTTGTAGAGTGCTCTCTTGCTGACAGCAAAGTGCCAACTGTATATCCAATGCATGCAATGCACCTGACATTTCAGCTTTTCACCAGGCAAATGAATTTTTACAAGGCCTTATATATGTGTGTGTGTGGGTGAGTGTAAATATATATGTAAACAGAGGATAGTTAATTGCTTTTAAACTTCAATCTGTTAATGTTTAATTGAAAACCTTATTTTATCTACAAAAACTGCTTCTCACTGTGCTTCTCTTTACATGGAAATAATTGGTTTGTGAGGGTTGAAAACCTTCCTGGAATCGATGGATGCTCTAAAATGTTCAAATACTATATTCCTTATGCACAAAAGAAATGCTGAATCCTAAATGGATAAGGTATGATGGACAGATTAGAAGTGTCTGTGTTGATTAAATTTTAACCCTCTAACTTATTTGTATATCACCTTTCATTCACTTTCTAAGATTGAAATATAGCACAAAACTTTCAAATATTTTCACAATCCACTGTATGTTCAAAAACAAAAACTTTTCATAGCATTCCAAGGGTCATGTGATGACTCATTCTGTCAGTAGTAGTAAATTTTGTAGCCAGACAAAAGAACACAATTTTTTATTTTTTTAAAGAAAGGGGAAACAAGCTCCAAAAGTAATTTGAAAAGAATTGCCAGCCATTCTCACTGGGTATATGAAACTGCTTTGAAAGAACACCAGGAAGACAAAGGTTCTCAACTTTGCATTACTTCCACTATTTGGCACTATTCATTTTGCCATGTAGTATCAGATGCCAATGAAACCGCAATGTGCTTCTGTGGGGAGGCAGAGGGGCTCACCCCTTTTCCAGGGGCCTTCCACAGAGCAGGGCCAAAGACAACAGGGCAGGCTGGGAATCTATGTGGGGACAGCAACTCACAAGAAGGCAACGGCCAGGGGATGCGAGCAAGCGCGCAGCTGTGCGGGATTGCAGACCGAGGCAGGAACAGCTGGGTTGGTTGGAGTGGTGCGTGAGGAGGGGATATAAAGAGGAGGCAGAGGAGGGCGGGAGAGAGAGACAGGCGGTGAGAGACGGAAGAGAGGAAAGAACACGGAAACGCACAAGTGTTTGGGGAAGAGCCAGCACAGCTGTTGCTGGCAGGCCAGCCGGTGCAAACTGCGAGCAGAGACTGGGGAGCATTACTGCCGGGATGGCGCAGTTCATTGCCACAGTGATAGGAGGGAAGGGAGCCAGAGCAGGCATGGGCCAAGGCGCTGCGGGAAGCGAGCGGTGAAGTGTAACAAAAGAATAAAGGCCTGGTGAGTGTACCACCTTTCTTGTGTTGCTTTTCATGTAGAAGCCAGAAAAGGGCGTCTTTGCCTTGCACCCGCCTCCTGACATAGTCACAGTGGTGGAGAATGCGGAAAGGGTGGCATGGGGAGTCACAGGTCATCCCCCCGACCCCAGCTGACTCCTGGATGGCTTGGTGGGCTGCACAGCAAAGGCTCCAGGCCCAGGAGCAGCAATGCCTGTTGCAGCAATTAGCAGCACAACAGACGCAGCTTATGGAACAAGTTTTCACTGCCCAGCTCCAAAACCAAAGCTCGCTGCTTCAGCAAGTGCTGGGGGGACCACAAAATCCTCAAGCTGAGACCCTGGTCGGGCAGATAGGAGCAAAAGGCCCAGGGCCTATGCGGATCTCTAAGATGACCAGGGAAGATGACCCTGAAGTCTTTCTAAATGCATTTGAGAGGGTTGCCCTGGCGGACAAGTGGCCCAAAGACCAGTGGGCCCTCATCCTGATGTTTTGCCTCATGGGTCCTGCCCAAGAAGCAGTGGATACCCTTACCCTGGAAGCAGCAAGTCAATATGATTTAGTCAAGGCGGCCATTCTAGGGATTTTGAATGGCTCCGAAGAGACCTATCGGTGACAGATGAGAGGGGTCATATATGCAACTGGCACGTCACCCAGGGCCTTGGAACAGAAGATTCAGGGTAATGGGCTGACGAGATGGATGACGTCTGCAGTCCACAGCGCTGAACAGGAGCCTGAGCTGGTCCTGCTGGAACAGTTTATAACCATCCTGCCCACCCCAGCCAGAAACTGGGTTAGGTGCCAGAGGCCTGAAACCCTAGAAGAGGCCATCGTCCTTATGGAAACCTTTGTGGCCGCAGAGAAGCCAGATGTAGGAGACAGGCCGGGGCCACCCTGGCAGGAAGGTCAGAGGCAGAAAGGCCCTGGGGGCCGGGGCAACAGGGGCCCAGAGAGAGCAAGATCAGCTGAACCTGCACCAACTGGAAGGGGCATGAGGCACAAGAATGTTGCCCAGCTGGAAGTGCATGCACTAGGCCCCCCTTGGCTTCGCCACGCCTTATAAATGGGAAAGGAAGAGGATCCCAGCTGAAGCCAGTGTGCTTTACTTGTGGCAAGGAGGGGCATTTCTGGCGGGATTGTCCGTTGATGGAGTGTGACTTCATGGAAGCCTGGTGGTCCATCCCGGTGAATGCCGCCCCTCAGCAAGCTTGGCAGGTGCAGGCCAGGGTGGATGGGAGGGAGGTAGAGGCCTTGGTAGATACAGGCTGTGGTTGCACCCTGGTTAAGCAAGCCCAGGGCAGCCTCTTGGCGGAAATACTGCAGGTGAAATGTATACATGGGGATGTCAAGCCTTATGCCACCCAATGGGCCAAGGTGGAGGTAAAGGGGAAGGTACACCTATGTAAGGTGGGAGTTGTCCCCAGTTTAGCTTACGAAGTGATAATTGGACGGGACTGGCCCCATTTTGAAGAGCTGGTGAGGGAGGTGAGCTCGGAGGTTGCCTTGGCAGGGGAGGAGGAAGATGTAGGCCTTACGGCCGTACTTGGAAGGAACATCTAGACCACCTCCGGCAAGTTTTGGTTGCTCTAAGACAGGCCGGGTTGACGGCTTATCCGGGCAAGTGTAGAATAGCTCGACAGGAGGTGCAGTACTTGGGGTATATCACAAATCACGGGCAGATACAGCGTATGGCAGATAAAGTGGAGAAGCTGAGCCAGTGGCCACGGCCTCGCACAAAGAGGGAAGTACAACGGTTTTTGGGCCTGTCCAGTTACTATCGGCGATTCATCCCTCATTTCTCCTCCAAAGTGGCCCCCTTGATAGAGGCACTTAAGAAAAGGCAAAGCCGTACCCTAGTATGGTCTGAGGAGATGGAACAAGCTTTTAAAGACTTGAGGACCTGTCTCCTCAGCCAGCCTGTTTTACGGTCACCAGATTTCTCCCGGCCTTTTATCCTCCAAACTGACTCCTCAACCGTGGGCTTGGGAGCAGTTCTGACCCAGGGAGAAGGGACAACTGAACATCTGGTACTCTACTTGAGCCGTAAGCTGGAACCACAAGAGCGCCAGTACTCAACAATAGATAGGGAGGCACTAGCCGTCAAATGGTCTGTTCTGGCTCTGAGACATTATCTCTGGGGTGCCCCATTCACGTTGGTCACTGATCATGGTCCATTACAATGGCTAAATAGGATGAAGGATGACAACCCTCGCCTCACCCGTTGGTGTTTAGCGTTGCAGTTGTATGCCTTTACAGTCAAACATAGGCACGATCACAAACATGCTAGCACTGATTTCTTTTCCCTCCAGGGTCCCTGGCCCTTGCACGAAGATGGTGATCCCCTCTTGGAGGGGGGTATGTGTGGGGAGGCAGAGGGGCTCACCCCTTTGCCAGGGGCCTTCCACAGGGCAGGGCCGAAGACAATAGGGCGAGGCTGGGAATCTATGTGGGGAGAGCAACTCACAAGAAGGCAACGGCCAGGGGATGCGAGCAAGCGCGCAGCTGTGCGGGATAGCGGGCCGAGGCAGGAACAGCTGGGTTGGTTGGAGTGGTGCGTGAGGAGGGGATATAAAGAGGAGGCGGGGGGGGGAGAGGGAGAGACAGGTGGTGAGAGACGGAAGAGAGGAAAGAACACGGAAACGCACAAGTGTTTGGGGAAGAGCCAGCACAGCTGTTGCTGGCAGGCCAGCCGGTGCAAACTGCAAGCAGAGACTGGGGAGCCTTACTGCGGGATGGCCAGTTCGTTGCCATAGTGATAGGAGGGAAGGGAGCTGGAGCAGGCAAGGGCCAAGGTGCTGCAGGAAGTGAGCGGTGAAGTGTAACAAAAGAATAAAGGCCTGGTGAGTGCACCACCTTTCCTGTGTTGCTTTTCATGGAGAAGCCGGAAAAGGGGGTCTTTGTCTTGCACCCCCTCCTGACGCAGTCACAGCTTCCAATATATACTACCATAGGGAAAGCAACTCCTTCACAGGAAATCCAAAGCTGGAATTCCCTGTTCTCCCATATGTCTAGGGCTCCAGAACTGTTCAGAAGCCACCCCTGCTGCCCATTTTTACCACGTTCAGACAACACAGCAGAATGCCCCACTGCCAGTAATTATGGAAATAGGGCAGTATGCAACCAGCATGTGTTGAACAGGAAAAAAGGCTGGTCTTCCAGTTATGTGAGCCCAGTATAACCTAAAATACTCTACTATACTGGAAAATAGTTTGCACTAAGCAATGCCATTCATACGAGAGAGGGGGAACTCCTATACACATTTCCAAACTTTGTAAATGACACAAAGGTATGCTGGATGAGAAAGATGCAAGCATCAAACATAATCTCACACAACGATAAACTGATACTTTCTCAAGCCAACAAAATCAACTGAGTGATAGGGAATGGGCTAGTGGCCCTATTTTACAGCTCTCTATTTTAACTTTTATTTTTAAGCCAAACTGGGGTGGGGCTCTAGGATCCATAACCATGACATTCATTTGGTCTTTCCATCATTGCCATAACAATGGGTTGTATTAGAACCACGTTTAAGTAAATCATTAATTGGTGCTTCTGCACAACAGAGTACTCAGGGATGTCTAAGTAGCTTGAAGGTTTTCAACACATTTCTGATTTGTAACTAAAAGCTGGAGACCTTGAGGATCGTCTATGTCCAATGCTTCCTGCACCCCTGCGCTGCATTAAGCAACAGCACCACAAGGCTTGGGAGCAGACTTGGCATGGTTGCCAGGGATCATCTGGCTGCGGAAAGAACCAGAAAAGGCGATAGTAGTAAGACATCTATCCCCCACCTTCTCATATGCCTGCCTGTCCATCCCCCAATGCCATATCTCCTCCTACCTGAAATCACTGGAAGTGGAGCACTCATGCTTTTTCTCATTGTAACTAAATAAGGTGGCAAAATACAGTATGTTCATAAAAGCATAAAACTATCTGCACATGAAATATAAGCACTATTATAAGCCAGACCGGGGCAGAGATGGGGAAGGAAAAAAATGGCTATTCTATAGCTATATATATGCAAACCTCCAACCTTCTAACATTCTCTTCCATTTCAATGTTTCAAAGCACCTCAGGACTTTCACATTCCTATTCCAGATTCCACTTCCTTCTTACCTTCCTATTGTGCCACTCACTACCTATCCTATCCAAGTTCTCCCAACTCCCTTTTTACCCACCTACTACTGAATACAAATTCCTCTTTTCCAACTTCCACTATCCATCTCCAACATTTCATAATACCAGCTGCTTAATCCACTGCTTTCAATCCCAATATTCCCACCCCACCAAACCTCCCCCACTACCTCTGCGCAGCTGCCAAATGGATGCCTAATGAGCACCACCCCTGAGGTCACTCAGGAGCTGCTACAGGATCCAGCCAAAGTCGTCCCTGTCTGCTGAGCCCATGCTCCTTACACCTAGGTACCATCACACTGCAAGATGGTGAGCGTGGCCACACATTTGTCAGCCCAGCCGAGTTCTCTCACCACTCAGGGGCAGCCGGAGAGCAGCAGGAAAGTGACAAGAAGCAACAGCAGTGTCCCTCAAGGTATGGGGGGGTCCAGGGGGGCCCACAGGACTGCAGTCTACAGCGTGGAGAGAGTAATGGAGTCAGGCAGAAAAAGAATAGGGTACGCCTGGGGCTGGGTAGCTGAAACAGGGACCAGCCAAGGTTGACCTTATAACCATATATACGTTGTTTCTTTTATTTTTTCTCAGAATCATTCCATTTCATTCCCACAGCCCACCATGCTCAGGATTCAGCTTGCTCAGGATTCATGTTAATCTGCATTTTAAGAGCATAAGAACTTGTCTATTGGCATATGCATCGGTATGCTGGTACTAATTAAGCATTTTTATTTTTTTGTTACATGTTTGTATCTGTATGCAAAGTCTCTCACTATATATAGTGTGCTCAATAAAAATAGTAGACCACACATTGGAAATAAAATGTGGTTTTAAAAATCAATTATTATGATATGTATTCAAATTATTGTTCTGAGAATAATAAAATGTTCCTCAGTAAAAGCAACTACAAAGGTCAAGGTCACTTCACATTCTTGCTCTTTATAAGAAAAATGCAAAAAGTATTGGTTGGCCTTTGAATTCAGAGCAGTTCATACTCTTTACCAAACAAAGAGTGTAATTATTTTAGTAGTTGAACTCCTATCTGACCCAGCCAGAATGACCAATTGGAAGGGAATATGGAAGTTGTAATCCAACAACATCTTGAATATATCTGCTCACAAGTTTCTCCACTCCTGATATGTAACATAACTTACATGACATTGAATTAGGGTAGGTTTATGCCAGTAGAGGCACACAGCCAGCTTAAGATTTATGCTACACAAAATACTCAGGCATTATCCTTAGCATAATACACAAATATTTCAATGACAGTGATGGAGTTTCATGCTGCAGCTATTCACAGTTAATATTTCTGAAAGTAAAATGAAGAACCATGCATTACATTCTTTTTATCGGCTCCATTTCCCTTGTCTATCTGACTTCAATTCTATTTTAATTAGCAAGTAACTTCCAGGTAGCCAATTAGTACAGAATTAGCATCAGGAAAATTCAGATGGTAATCTATGAAGAAAAGGTGCACTGACTATTTCCTGCCTTTTCCACAGAGGTTACTTAAAAAGACAGAGAAACTCAGGGTGCTGGGTTTTTAAAAAAAATCAGAACCACAAGCTTATTTTTAATGCTTCTGAAGTACAGTTCCCCCATCTAAATACTATAGCCTTTATAATAAAATAGGCCATATGAAACTCTGTAGGGCACAACAGCCATCTAACCTATCAGGATTTCAAAAGGGAAAGAAGGATGGTACAGTACTTATAATTCATCAATTCAAACAAAGCATTTCCCCCAAACTGTTAGTTTGGCAGGTATAAGTGCTTCACCCTCTAGGGTTTGCTGAATATGAATGCCTTGGTTACTGCACCTATCAATATGGGCAAAAATAATATGGAATGTCACAATATATGACCACACTTCCTATCACTACATTTCCCCTTTCCAAACTCAGCGTATTATGGATAAATGAGTAAATTCTACCTCAGGATAGCTACTTCTTTTCTGATTAAAATATCTCCCCAATTTGAATTTATATTTGTCAGGGGAGGAGAGCATATGCATGTATATATGCATATTTTGCATGGAGAAAAAATATTAAGCTTCTCAAATTAATTTGCTAGAAGCCATTGGCTATTTTCAGATGCAACAACAAACCATGGTTTGTTCAGTTAGATCCTCAGTCCAGTGCCTGCTCCAGATGAGTAGGCAGATGCCCTGAAAATCCTTGGCCAGAAGCAGCCAACCTTAATGCAAATTAATTTGAAACATTATGCAGGACCCGGACACTGAAAAGGCTTCTGACAATCTATGCTAAAATTAAAAACTGTAACTCACCTAATGCATAATTCTCTTTCAAGCACATCCCAATAAGTCTGGTTATTGCATTTACCTGTTGTTTTCTGCAGCCTATTAAGGTTTCTTAGCAGGTTGAAATTTGAGTAAATTCTGGTGGGAAGGGAAGAATCTGAATGGGTTGGGTATCAAGGAGAGATACTCAACAAGTTGGATGCTACTCTTCCGGTGTTTTCAGATGTGCTAGAAATCTGAAATTCAGATGTGCTAGAAATCTGAAATTCCTCTGTTTCCTGAGGAAACTGAATCCAAAAGTAGGCACAACTATACACCACTTATTAATATCCCTTTCTTCAACAAGCTGCTCTAGCATGTGGTTGCCAATCAATTCTGCATATACTTAAAGCTAATTTTCTAGCTATATTTCAATCTAACTTAGAACCAGTTTTGGAACAAACAAAAACTGCCTCTTTCTCCCTCTGGGCAAGAAAGTCAGTGTGACTGTTGTTTTCCTTGGACCTCTCATTGGCTTTTGGTGCAATTGATATCGTCCCAGTTTGGTTATCTGCAGTGCCCTTGGTGTCCACAGAGAAGGATGTGTCAACATGGAGAAGTTTGGACTTGTTTAGGCTTCATGGATGTTTGCACATTAAGGAAACTAGTGCACTAATTAGGATTTAGAAACTAATTTATGCATGCTTTGCACAAATTGTACTGGAACTCCATGGTTGAACAGAATGGATCCAGCTGGACTCTGGGGCTAGCCCTCTTTAGTGACCCTGTACTCTGATCTCAGTGCTAAGCTCACATTTGTGCACATGCACATGGAGTTAATATACAATAATAATAAATAGAAAATATTTTTCACTATATGTTTTAGTGGAAACTGTCTCCCATGCTTTCCTGGAAGCAAAATACTAATATTGCTTCCATGAGTGAGAACTTGAATATAAACAGAAGCCTCCCCATTGATACTATGCAGGAAACAGACACAGAAAACTTAAAAGCTCTCTCTCCCCGCCCCACCCATTTCACACCCCCCTCCCCACAGACAAAAGGCAAGTTAACATGACACAACTCAATCTCAATAAGCTGCAGACAACTGGATTTGTTCTGTTCAACCATGGGCTGTTCTCCCCTTGCTTTCCTCACCTCAGTCCTCTAGCCAGTATCCTAGGCCCTGCATGGCAGAACCTGTCCGCTGATGCCTGTGCAGCACTTACAACTGTGACTTGCTCCTTACCTCTATAAAAAGGGTGGGTGTGTGCACAAATCCACCCAAAATCATTCATCATTTTCCCCATTCCTTTGCAGTAGTGCACCTATGAGGTACCAAAGTGCAGAGGCTTACCTGGCCAATGTCCTGGAAAGTATCTGCCGTTAAAGTGCAGTAGGCAGCATCTATGACCAAGTTAGGCTGCATATAGCCTGCCCTGTGCACATTTGACAGCAGTCAACTGGGGAAAAGAATCTGTAAAATGGTTTTTCTGCACAAAGGAGTGACTATATATGTCCCATTTAGCAGTGCAATCCTCTAGTTGTAGGCATTGTTCTGTCAACTCTCAGCCCCTTTCATCCTTTCCACACTTCATCCAGCATCTTAGTATTTTGGAAAGAGGATGTCTACATTCAACCATGCTTTTGTGAACACTTTCTTTGGACGGCTGTCAAAAGGAATGGTGGTTCTTCCAACCTTCCTAACAAATTTGAGCATTTTTCTTTTATTTGGATAAAAAGAGCATGTGACAGTCACCCAAAATTGCCCGTTGGGTATCAGTGGAATGGCTCGCATTTGTTTGGGCAAGCTTGCCACACTCCATAGCCCACTATAGTAATCTCCCAGGTTCAAATGACATGACAACCCATTGAGAGTTCAACAATCTTTGCAACAAGCCATGGATTATCAGGGTGGCTTATTGCCCCCAAGCAATAGTTTCAGATGACAAAACCCCATGATGGATTGCTATGTCATGTGAAAAAAAGCCTTCACTACCTCAAGGCCTAAATTAACTTAAAGGAGTATTGTGAGGAGAAAAATGGGGAGAGTAGTGGAAATCTTTGTTCCTATAGGAAAAGCAAAACACCAATAAAATAAAATAAGGCAACTAATGTTATACTAGAAAAACGTATTTGCTTCCCACTGTATTCATCATAAGTCTCCCTGGCATGTAAAGTGACCATCTGTGCATTACATTACTATGTGACTCATTTACATACACATGCAGTACAGACAAGATGCATCCTGCACCCCATGTGGAACTTTATCTTCCAGAGACCCTAACAAGTAAACTTGAAGATTGAAGACAACTCTCACAATCCATAGTAACCATTCAAAATTTCTTCTATCATAAGGCTTCAATGGATCATAGTTCTCTTCATTAGATGTATAGAGTATTTCATCAATTTCAGGATTGTACATTGTATATATTGTTATAAACTGTGAAGTTCAGTGTGTGAAGTATTCAATAAAGGAAAGTAACCTTTTTTGCATTAAATATTTTACAATATTTACCCCATCAACTGTATTTCCCTAAACAAAAAATGAACAAAACAACTCCACCCTCTAGCAGATATCAACTCTGGACTGTACCACAGAGAGACCTTCTGTAACACTCTTGTGAACACTACGATATAGCAGTCATGAACTACTTAGCAGTGCAGATGTATGGCTGCAAGTTCTTAGAACATCCAAAATCCTTTTGCATATTTTAGTAACAGCAACTACAGTAGTAATAATTCATATAAAAGCACTCATTTGGAGCTAGAGGTTTTTGTTGTTGCTGCTGTTGTTGCAACAACTCACACTGCAAAGAGAAGGAAACATATTTCTTCTCCACCCATTTTAATAATGGATTTTTAGATGCTTATTATTTTTATTGTAATTTTAGTAAATTTGGTTGTCCATCTCACCTGGACATGTTTTTGAATGATCTTGGTTAAATTATTATCATCAACAACAATTTATTTAGATTTTAATAGTGGTTTAATTTTGTTGATTAAATTTTGCTGTTATATGCCACCCAGAGTTTATTTGAGCTACTTCGCAGCTTATAAATATAAAAATAAACAAATAATAAAATGGACCAAAAGGCTAAACAGCCTAAGACTGTTTAGTCTATAAAAATAGCTATAAACCTGCATAGAGAAAAGGGGTTTCAATTAAACTTAGTAGTAGAAACATGGCCTATAGAAACAAAATGTATTGGCTTTGCTTACATACCACCTTGACTACTCCTGCAGAAAGGTATTTTATATTTCAAGATAAGCAAAATTATTTCTTCACAGAACACACACAATTAACCTACAGTGTACATTATTTCAAGGATGTAGGATGGCAAACTCTCTTTTTCTTGCGGTATCAGTCTACGGAAAACTGTTAACTGTTGGCTGCTAAACAAAATGTGCACAGATACCTGGCTTCTGCTTCTTACACGCATGCACTCCTCACTATCATATCCCACTTATGAGTTTCCTAGTGCAATCTAGAGAGCCAGTGTGGTGTAGTGGTTAAGAGCATGGGAATGGGACTCAGGTGATCTGGGTTCGAGTCCCTGCTCGGCCATGGCGTCAACTGGGTGACTTTGGGCCAGTCACAGACTCTCAGTCCAACCTATCTCACAGGGTTGTTGTTGTGGGGATAAGATGGAGGAGGAGAATGATGTAAGCTGCCTTGAGCCCTTTGTAGGAAAAAGGCAGGATATAAATAAAAAAATAAATAAAAAATAAATAAATCTAGCTGGCCACAGTTGGAGGCAGAGTGCTGGGGTAATGGTTTTTTGCACTGATACCAAATACAGATCCAATCTGCTTATGTTTTTCTCTGTGGTGAAATCACAGAAAACCAACAGAGATTACAAGCAGACTGATGGCAGGGTGTCCTTTAGCATATCATAATGAGTGATTTGTTCCTTTGATTGGCATTTCAGAAGTTATGGGCTAGCATTCATTACATTCCCTATTTATTTTCCTTGCAAGTTTTTAATTCTGCCAAATTCCAAAGACAACCTGCTTCCACGTTTTTGCAATTAACTAAAAAACTAACATCAAACTAGCTCTTCTTCTCTCATCATATGTGCTACAAGTTATAAGTGCTTTCCTTGAAGGAAAGAAAGAGGGCAGATCATTATTTCAATTCAGGTTACTTAAACAGCCTGCTGTTTACTCCCTCTCCACATAGGAGTGAGCAGGGTGATTATACTGTATCTTTATCTCTCACTAAACCTATCAAACTAGTAGTTGCTCTAATTTAACTCCATTACTCTTTTGTCTTAAGAACAAGAGCACAGTCATTTCCTGAAATAAAAAGATACTCCTCGTCTCCTTCTTTGAGGTTTATTTTAAGCCATGTTCTTTATTCTTAATGAGAATTATCCATATGCTTGCAGTTGCATATTGTGTTCAGTTAATGGGAAGATTTTCAAACTGTATTAAACCAAATCCCCCTCCCTTTGCTTTATGTCCTTCAGAATAGTAGCTTCAAAGGAAGCGTAGGGACTGCATGAAGCTCCAAAAGCTTCATTCATCACTGCCTAAGCTGGCTAGGGCTGCATCCCAGTAGTAGCTGGAGGGTCACATGTTCCCCATTCCTGCTTCAATGTTACACTTAATTGTACATATAGCCCCACAGTTTATTTCTGAACAGGAACCACTCACACATACTATTATCCGCAGTTAATACTGCTGTCTTGATCCGCCCCCACCCCCCTGCCCACACACATACACTTTATCCTAACCTACATCAAACTGTGAAGTTCCAGGGTTGAGTATTTCCCCGTTTCCATGTTTTATCAGTAATCCTACTGCAAAGCATTGTAGTGATAAATGGAAACCTGCTCCTGAGTTGCTTTAGGCAACAAGTATAAGGCTTTCAAACTTTGCTATGACTGTTCCCCATTAAGTCAAGCCCAGGTTATTAACCGGAGGAAGGGAAATGCACCAGCTATTCACATATCTGGCCTGGTAGCAAACAAATGTAACCTTTTAGGATGCAGAATGATCAGTTGACAAGCACAATGAATAAAAATTAGTAAAAATGCATAATAGCAAAGCCTCTTAAAAACTATGACTGGAAAGATTAGGTGCATCCTATGCACAACCAGCACATAGCAAGAGTGAGACAGATAATAAGCAAAAGCTTCCCCATGTTGTTGCTTTTGTGCTTTGTATTATAGCCAGCATTTAGCATTGAAAATGGTTATACACAGCTTCAGGTTGCCAAGTATGGTCCTTAACTGCACCACTGTTTATTTACTCAGGCATTGAAATAATCCACAGTAAAAGAAACCAAAATGGCTAACTTGCATATGTTTGGTTTTGGGGGAGTGTGCTCACTTAAAGAAGTTACATTAGTGTTGATGGTGCCAAATGTGCCACAAAAAATTGAGGGGCAAAATGTGACACACTCAGGCAGGAGTCACTGTACCCAGTCTCCATTCTTACAATTCTCTTTCATGATATGCCTCCCTCCCACTTTATTAAAACACATCACAACAATTTCCCAAGGACAAGAGTATTTACTTGTTTCAGCCTTGTTGCAAATAAGTCTCATGGCCTTTAGCATTATGTGTTTTATTTATATTTTCAGAAGTAGATACAATTTTACATGCTAATATATTTTCTTGGCATTCTCAATATCTAAAGACAAGTTCTAAGCTATCTTCAGCAAAGCTGCAACAAAAAAACATTTTTCTTCACTTATTTGAAGTTCATTCTGCAACATGTTTGTACCTTAAACTGATTAATTAAATGCTCCCGGTTTATCTTTACAGCTTTCTCCCCTGGGTATGGGCTCAAAATGCAGCTGCACCTGCTATTCTTCTCAAAGGGTCCCATGGGGTCAATCTGTGTGATGTATTTTTATACACAGAAAAAAGAAAATAGCACATGTTATTCTGGGTATCCATGTTTTCCATGGTTCTCTCTCCCACTGCAAAGGTTCTAATGACAAAGGAGGATAAAATACCTGCTCTAATGGCATGACTCCATTTGTATTCAGAGAAATTCCAGTGAGACGCTTTAAGCAGATTCAAAACCATATCCATTTTCAGTCAAAGCAGGCTGCAATGGCACTTACTGATTAGACAATTTAACCTGTGGTGTATTTTAAATAACTGGTAATGGCTGTATAAACTAGAATATAATCTTTGAAAGATACGCCTTTAAATTCTATGCCCTTGCTATAGTCCCCAGAACCTGTAAAGTAAACACACTATTCTGTAAATACACCACAACATAAATGTCAGCATCCAACAACATTATGGCACTCCTGCCCATTCCATTTCATCACCACTAGCACCACGGGAAACCAACAGTTGTAACAGCAAATGCAGAAGCACTTGGTTCCTGAATAGGGCTGTGTTAGCAGAACACCCCTCTACAGCCTTCACTGACCTCCCACAGTCTGATAGCCACAAAAAAGAAAAAGAGCACTTCTGGAAATTTTAGGCTGCTTTTAGAAGCACTGGGTGAGTTCACATGACACAACAGCACATCCTGGCAAGGCTGAGTTGGTTCTTTTAGGGAGTGTGTACAGGATGAAACCAACTGATAGTTGGGCTTATTGCAGTTACCTCACTCTCTCCTTTCCCCAAGAGAAACTCCAATGAGGGATGAAGTCTCTTCTGTCTGACAACCACAATTGTGAGCTGACTGCACTTCACAGGCTGTCAAAGAGCCCCATAGTAGAATGAGCTCAACTTCCAGTCTTGGCTGGGGGGAAATGGTCTTGTATCCTGACCTGCAGCAGAAAGCACAGGGAGCTGATTGAAAACTCTTTCCTCCTGAGGGGAAAATGGCTTGGTGGCACCACCTCAAACATGGGGTAGTGCCACTGAGCAGATTGTCAGCTCCAAGCTCTAGTCTGGCTGGTCTACTTTTGGGCAGAAGTCTAGTCCATCCGGCAATGCTTCTCCTTCCTCAAGGCAGTGTGGACTGGGCACCCCTTCTTCATCCCACACAATACCAAGCCACTTCGCCATGAAGTGGGAGAATGCTTGGATGCCCAATCTAAAGCGCATCACTGTTCCAAACACTGGGCAGCACCATGGAGCAGATCATCAGCTCTGTCCTCCTGGTTATTCTTACCAATGGCTGAAGGACAGACTTTTCCAGCCACTGCCAAGAATGTCCCTTCCTCCTTGTGATAGGGACCTGTGCTCACTCGCCAAGGCAGAGTAGACCTTTGCCATTTTTGCTGACAACTTTGAATATCAACTCTTTAGCTGCAGGAAAGGATGACTGTTCCATGCTTCTATGGGCATGGGAAAGCTTCTTCCAACTGGATTCAAGTACATCTTGGGCACTTTGGATGAGTGGTGACAGTGGCAATCACTGGGCAGCTGCTTGTTAAGACTGGCAAGGAATTTTTGTCACTCTTGCCTAGTGTCCCAGTAGCTGTTCGGCCTCATCAGGGTTTGAGTGACACAAACCACCATGGGTGACAACAACCCTAGAGCAACACATGATACAACAACCTACCTATGATATAACAAAGAAGGATGAGCTGTCAGGTCATACAGACCAGGTCCTTAACTTCATGTTAAATCAAGGATCCAGTAGTCTGAAAAGATCTTATAATGCGGGGAATAACAATGACATGTAAAACAAATAAACAAATAACCCAACAGAAAGTTGCTTAATTATACATCATCTACCAGAAATGGCTAAGAACTGCATCCTGTGGCTGCTTAAGTAGAGACAGCTTAAACACCCATCTTTCTCTTTAACTTCTCCTCTTCTTACAGCAACCAAACCTCCCCAAACTCTCTCCTTAAGGTTGGGAACGTTGGACTGTCATCTGGGACTACAGTGTAATGAGGAAATTGTCCACAATTACCTGAAAAGGTTTGTGATGATTCCTCCCACTCATGCTACAGCACAGCATGACATAGCCCCAGTGAGTCCCCAGAGGCACAGAGAATTGCAAGGGGAGAAAGGCAAGAGAAAGATCGATTGTGTGAGACCCTTCCATTTGCACAATCCTTGGATACAATCCCAAGTAAATAATCTTTTAATATGTGTGGTTAACAATCCACCTTTCCATGCAGCCTGACAAACAGTGTTGTATAAGTTAAAAGCAGACACCTGTTTTCACCAATGTCTCTTATTCTGCTGTAGGAAATAGGCCCACTTCCCCCAAAATACTGCATTCTAAAGTGGTTATCTTAAACTCTAAATCCAAACTGGAAAAAGAGGTGCTGTTGGAATTCTGAGCTGAAATGTAAAGGAGAAGACCCAACGTTAAGCCAAGAGGCCGGTGAAAACCAGACCACAACTGATTCAGGAAGGAATGCTGTTGAACAGACGGTTGGATGTAGCATGTCAAATCCCATAGTGCAGCACTAAGTCCAAAGGGCAGACTAACAGAGTAGCATTTGATGTTTCTACCAACTGACCCACAGGCAGGAAGAAATATTCTGAACTAAATCCTTTGGTTGGGAAGGTTAGGACAATGATCAGTATGGAATCAATTTCTTAACACTAAGCTGTATTTTTCTTAATACTTGGTGTCTTTTGTTCATGATTTCTGCAACATTCCTTTTTTTATCACAAACCTAGCCTGACCAGTCAGTTTTTATATAATATGGCCCATAGGTAGAAGCATTCTATCCAGATCAGCTTGGAAAGGGGGAAAAGTGGGGGAACAGATTTCCAACATGTGCCATTATATAGTCTAGAAAAGATTTTTAAATTCTACTTACATTCTGTTCCTGAATAATCGTGAAACAAACATGAGCAGATGAGCGGGAGAACATTTGTCTTAATTGAGACTCAGTCCTGTGTAACTAAAATTGTAAAGAAAGGACTGAGTCAGCACTAAGGAGCACCCTCCTCTGCCTTAGAAGACACTACTCAAGCTCTTCTTGCCCTCTGGTAACTGTCAAGAGTTCTTGTTGTGTCATTATAGAGCAGTAAATTATATTAACTGACTGTAACTGAGTAAATGGAAATACAGTGTTGTGAATGCAAAAGAGAGGCAGAAACATGTTAGCTATAGACAAAAGGCTTGGAAATGACGGAGCAAATAACATTTGTAAGAGTCAGGGCAGATTTTATCTTAAAAGATTTTTTTTTTTAAAAACGAAAGAGTTTTGTTTGAAGATTTAATCAGAAAGGAATATGGGGATTGAATCTGTAATGCTTTTCAACTGATACTTTATTACTAGTACTACTGAAGTGCTATGGTAATACTTTAGTAATTATAAATAACAACAGCAGCTGCAGCAACAACAGCACTTTAGATCTTCCTATCATTCTGATGAATGTATATGCAACCAGGGCTGCAATCCTATACATATTTACTAGGGAGATACTCCCACTGAACTCAGTAGGACTCAGTTCCGAATAAAAATGCCTAGGAGCATGCTCCACCACACACAAATCTCACTGTTGATTTATTTCTAATCAGGTTTCCACAATTCATAATCATGTTGAGCACACATCTTATTTAAGTAATAACTGGCATATGTTTTCCTATTTGATACTTAGTTCAGTAGTCTTATGAACCTGAATCTCTCCATCACCTGATTTTTAGATTGATTGCACAAAGTAGGGGAGAGGAGATGGGAGAAACTTGCACTAGGGATTCATGGTGACTAAATTAATGTCTCAACTTGACAATCAGTTAAGAAGATGGAGAGGGGAGTGACAAGAATGGGAGGTTTAATATGAAAACAAAGTACCAGGTATTCTGCTGTAGCCTGGAACATCAGAGAAAGAGGCCTCACTAATCCATGTGAACACAAGTTTCATTTTATCTTTAAGAAACATGGGCTTATCATCCTAACAACCCTATTTTGGTTTTTGCTTCAGCTGACCAACAGATATTCTGGAATGAATAATGAAGAGTGTAGGATTTAACAACAGGAAATGGAAATCCATCAGTCCATAAGGAAACTCACTCTGATCTAGGTAGGTACAATCTCCCTACCACAGCACATACACCAGTCCTCCACCAACTTCCAAATGGAAATGACATAGTCAAAGCCACTCATGCAGAAGACGCTGTTGTGATGAAGACTGAAGATTATATTTCCAAACGTTTGAAACAACTAAATGACAGCAGTGTGTGCAAACTCTTCAATTATATCACACACAATCTGAATAAAACAATTAAAAATGGCAATGCAATCCTTAAATTCTTGCATGATAATGCAGTGGACAGAGAAATTGCAGAACTTTTAATTAACTCCTCCTGTACATCAGAAGGATTGTATATGCTATCAAAGATCCATAACACAAACACACGCACACACAACACAACCTGTTGTGGCATGTAAATAATTTCACTATAGTGTGAATCCATAACTCAACCACTAGTGCTTTTAATGTATGAAAGAAGTTATGAACAACAAATTTCCTGGATATGTCAGATGTATCAATTTAACAGTGATACATCACTGCCAGCTTTAACACTTGTGTATCCATAACATAGCCATAAAGATGGCCTTAAACTTCTCAAAAGCAGAACCTCTAATGAACTCAGTACTGAAGCCTTAACTGCTGCTCCATTCTCCTAGCTAAATATGTCTAACTCCAAGATACAGGAATGGGAACGTGCATGGTCCCAAACCTTTATAAGGGCCAACTGGAAGATTACCTACAAGCCCAGCAAAAGGTGGCAATATTGATTTGGGGCTACTGAAGAGATAGTTTGGAGAATTTTACTATGTTTATCAACACTATCGACTCAGTGATAAAGTTAACCAGTAGAAAACCCAAAATTACCCTTTCTAGAGGTCTTTTGAAGCATTGTAAACTATTCACTTGTTACAATTATATACTGTAAAAACTACTGATGCCACCTGTACCTTAACTACAAGTCATGTCATCTGAACCACCTAAGAACATCATTAGACATTGTAATGCTATAATAGGGGGAAAAAGCTTCTCAAGAATTTATGAAGAACTTAGAGAACATCTTTTACAATGCACATATACTAGTCACATTATTGACTACAATATCAACCAAGTATTGGTAACATCCACTGTTATTCTCCTTTCTGAAGCAAAGGCAACATTTGGAGAAAAAAATCACATGACATTTGCTATGGACTACCATCTGATCTGGCTACCCCTAATTACTGCTGGATAATGAAAGATAGTTACCCTATTATAGCCTATTGTGCTCATTAAAGGAAGCCATTAATTCTCCACCATGCAGAGTATTCAGAAAACCACCCAATTTACATAAATTGTTAGTTAAAACAGCACTTTAGATATTTGCAACCTAGGATCTCACCAATGTAAGTCAGCATGTTGCATTAGCTGCAATTACATCCAAGAAAAGACTTATTTTAGGAGCACAGTGGCTAGGAAAACTTATTACAATAAATATTATTGATTATTTAATGCAATATACCACTTTGACTGATATAATTTATTTAACTGAAAGGAAAAAAAGGATGTCATATGCCTTATGTATGGAAAACTACAATAGACATAAGAACAAGATTTTGTAACTGTGCATCTTCAATTCTTATCAAAAAGAGTAGCCTGGCACAATAAATTTTAATTCACTTGTAGAGTCTCAGATTTACAACTGTTTACAGTTGAACAAATGGCACCTGCTTGCTCAACAGAAAGGAAAACTTTTGGATTTACATTCAGAACCTCTCGTCTGCATGACCTTAATCTGGATGATACTGCATATCATCCTCCCTCCTAGGAATTTTCACTTTCTCGCATTCCAAATGAAAACTCTTGGTATATATTTAATATGATGCCTATGGATGAAGGCAGAAGCCAAAACATTTTTCTCTAAAAATATATTTTTAATCCCTCTGATACTGATTTGACTGTTTTATCTGCATCCATAGACAATCCTGAGCCTCCTCATTGCTGAGCTGTTGTGCTCCTTCACAGTTACCCCACAAACATTATTAAAAACCTTTCTATACTGCTTTTCAACTAAAATGTATCAGGATGATTCAGAATAGTCCATAATATACAGTAATGGAACCTAACCAGTCCATAAAATACTGATGCCAAAATGGGTTCCAGGATGCAAAAATGTATACCATAAAAATGTTAATTTTACAATGCCACAAAACTGCCCCCCCCCGAAACAAACTATTCTGTAAGAATACTTCTGAAGTTCTTTTCACTCACATTACACACAAGATTTCAATATGCCAATATCTGATTTTGTTCCCATGATTCCTGACTCAGTCTCCCACAAGGCCTCAGAGAGCCTAACCCTAACTCTAACCCTCAAAGACAATTCAGAAAAGGACAGGATACATATTGTTCTTCTTTGGAAGGAATCTTCAGTACCTGCTCCCGTGTTCTTCCTATGAGGAAATGTGACTCAGAAGGCAAGTACACAAACAGAACTCCATGAACTTGTAGAAGACAAATAATTAAGAAAATAAATCAGGTGAAGGCCCTTTAACAACCACAGATGGCTCCTGTGGGAGTAGGGAAAATTACACTGCAAGCCTTATTAGCAAATGTGTGGCCTCAGATGGCTTCAACTCTCTGCTGAGACAACATCTCTCTTTAGCACTTCCAGCTGTCTCTGGCCTTAACTTTTGCTTTAAAACGTTGACCCAACCAAACCAGACTACCGAGAATCCAGTCTCAGTGAATTATGATAGCCATTTCAGAAGAGGGACAGATGCATTTGGAATCTTCCAATGTGTCCCCACCAATTTTATAGAGAGTTCTGCACATGAAAGACTTTGAAGACAGGGATCCTAAACTGATATAAGATGGACAAGCATGTTAGCAGAATAAATCTATTTCCCTTGTGGTATTTTGTTTTATCATTCCATGAGTTTGTTTTGTCCTATAGCACATTCTTTCTAAATGAGATGTTTTACCATTTTGCACATGTATTTATGGATTACAAGAACACTATGAAAAGCAATCCAAATGTGACTATATAATGGTTGTATAAATATTTTGTTCAGTATTTGTTCCAACTGTAAATTACCAAAAGGAAACAGAAAAGAAAATTTGAAAAAAAAATCATGTTGCAATCACATTATTTTATTTCCTTCTTTTTGAGATGGAAGAATTGACATCTACTCACCCATAGTAATTAAATACCCTTCTGTGTATGCTAACCATCCTTGAAAGGTGCAAGATTTATGGAGAAACTCTAATTATTTACATGATGAGATGGCTGATCTGCTCAAAGAATCATGTGAGATAGAAACTGCTGCCACATATTTCTTAGGAATTCAGCTGGACACCAATTTTTCAGAGCTTTTCTTATATAAGAGCCAAGTTATAAGTTATAGAAAACACACAGCTGCTGCGCATCAAGTTACACCTTCCTGCAATATAAATTATAGTATAAACTTACCTTGCGTCATATCATGTCGTACTATCTGAAATTTATTAAGATTTTTCATTATTTATAACAACAACAAATAATAACACAACAAGAGAGAGTGTTAAGATATACTAGTGTTCTGTGTTCCCCACTGACTTGAAGTCAGTGGTGTGGACAGAAGCATGGAAACTGTATCGTGAAAGGATCTACATTATATTAGGTTTTACAAAAGATGAAGGAAAGGGATTTAAGTGAGTGTAAGATAAGTGCCTCAATTATTCAAGTGCTCTCTTCTCTTTTAGGCACTCTAAACTCCCCCCTCCCCTTTCTCTTGCTCTTGTTATATCCACCAGAGAATCAGCTTTGTTGGGAGCAACTGCCTAATGCTAAGCACGCAGGGGGCAAATCAGGTCCATTAAAGGATAATGAAAAATATCTGATTGAATGATCTAGGACCAATAAAGCTGAACATTCAGCAGGCAATATTAGACAGATGCTCTTCTGTTCACACCATTTCTTCCAATTCTCTGAACTGGGATTAGAAGTATTAGGTAAACTGAGTCATCCACAGATGGTTGGCAAATAGAACAGAGCCTATTCCATCTGCGGAGTTCAAGAGAATTGCTGCTGACCACTTCTGGCTCTATCTATATAAACCCCAATTCACACACACCTGCCACGTGAAGTATACTCATGACAAAAGCACACCCTGCTTTTCTGCACTTCATGCCCTTATATTATAATGGCAGTATTTACAAGGGGGGGGGCATACCGTCAGTTTCAGACTGAAGTATAGGATCTGTCATTATTCTCATAGCATATGTCCATCATAAAGTAGATTCACTGAGTGCAGAGACAACCACATCAAATATGAGAGCTGCACAGCCTCTACACAGTTAAGAGTAACAGTGAGCATGCAACATTAGTGCTTAGTTATTCAGAATCCTCTGTCAGAATGAGTGTCAGAAATGACAGCAATTAATTACTGGAATACCATCACTAAGGTGGGCAGGTCTTTTCACCACTTAATGATAAACTCTGCTTATAATAATGAAAACTGATACAATGGATCTTCCCAGAGTCAACCGAGAAGATCTTGTTCCCCCACACCCTGCTTTCCCCAGTGTCAAGAAAATTCAATCCAGCTTAACAATGAAGAGCTTCCACTTTGGATCACATGTGTTTTTGAAAGCAAGTCAGGAGGTGTCAGTTTGGCACATCCATAACCAGGCTTGCTTCAAAGCTCTTCCTTGCTGAGATGGAACAGCAATTTCTCGGGAACTCCAAGCACATCATCTATCCCTGTCAAAAAGTCATCAGTGAACAATAAAGGAAAGTGCCACCGCATGTCATTAAGGAAAATACTCTAGTCTTCAAGTCAAGTTAAGACAAGAGAGTGGCAGGAAGAACTAACAAGTATAAAGAAATAATCATGTGAAATTGGTACTAAAGAAAACTGTTGACATTCTGACAACAGAATGAAGCAGAAAAACACCTGGAAAATTGAAATTTAGAATAAAGAGATGTCGCTCTATCCATACTTTTAAACCCTCTAAGGAACTGCAAAACATTTAATGGTAATTTGTCTTTCACTTTGACTGTTAAGAATATTTACTGGAAATACAGTAAAATTATATTTATCCTGGATGACATGAATTTATCATGACAAGGGAACTCAGCACTTATCTGAAGACAAATCTGCAATTTAGCTCAGAAAAACATTAGAGAAACACAAAAGTATACGTGAAGCAACTTTTATTGCTTGTACTACACCTTTTCTGAATTTATAGATTACAGCAAAATGTGAGAATCTAAAATGAGTAAAGAGAAAATACAAGTGCAAATAGGCACTTTTAATCATAATATTCATAAAACCAGGGCCACAACCTTTGAGCAAAGTCATTCATAACCTTAAGGAATCTGCTACAACAGAAAATCCACATTCATTCGATAAAAGTTCAACTAAGGTCATATCCAATCAAATCCTTAAAGAATAACATCTTGTAATCCAGTTAATTTTTTCGTGCAATCAAGAATATGTGGAGGTCTAAAAATATGGCACACGGGGTTTTTTTTAAAGAATGATGAATATTAATGATGAGAAGTAAAATTGTCAAATGAGATTAGCACAGGAATCTTCAAAGTGTTGTGCCAGCAGCGCAAATCCTGTGGATTAGGCTGTAAATTATGTATTGGTAGTGGAACTGTCTGGTCAAAATTCACATAATACTTACACTGGAATTGTTCCATTACTTCAGCTGCTATCACAGCCTGTTTCATACATTGCTACATTTTGAAATAAGTTACTCCAATGCACTGATATTCATGAACAAAATCAGGTTTCTAGTCACAAAGCACATCAAGCACATAGGATACCGCACAAGCAATACCACTGTCAACATGATATTCACCTGTTAGGCAGAAGTTGAAGCAGAACTGGACTCACATCAGGTTCCCTCTTTCTGCTTGGTTTGATCAATTCATTCAGATGAAAAGCTAGGGGCCATGGTGGGGGAACACTGTACAAGTACTGCTGTTATGACACAATGTATTCTGTGATAATTTCAAATATTTTTATACTGAATAAAAAATAAGTTATAGACATTAATATCCATGAACCTATCCATGCTCTCAATAATGCTTGAAGATAAACTAAATAGCGAACATGCAGGCTGGATTAAAATTCCATCCCATTCATCATTCCATCAAACATTTCACTCTTTTCTTGAAGGACTCAACTGACCAACAGCAAAAAACAAAACAAAAACAAAATATTTAAAAAAACTCACTATTTAACATGATGACAAAAGCCTAGTCTACAAAAGCAGATACTTCAACATTGAAGGCATATATTTATAGACAACTGGAATTGTTCCACAGCTCTATTAGCTAGGGAGACATCATAACACTTTTGGATGTCTTTTAATAATATAACTACAGGGAGATTCTTTTCAAAGGAAATGATTGAGGTTAATCAGGATAACTGCTAGAATCAAATTGTATAACAAACACCAGAACAGTTAACCATCTTTCTAGCTTTTAAAAAATGGAAGGAATGAAATTATACTTCTTTCTGTTCAAAAAGTCCATCATGATATGCAGATTTAGTGAGGAGCTTACATTTTAGCAATGTATACACTTTGTGACTTTAAAAATGTGTTACTAAAAAATTCTGTCTCAAAGAGGTCTCCACCTATCTAGCAATAGCTTCAAGAGTAAGAGCTAATCTAATATTAGCCTTCATTAAGTTTCCATTCAGTAACACTAGTTCTCAGTTTCTGATACCAGGATACTGGTCTACCAAACAAGGCCATTGTAGGAACTACAGAGAAAAGAAATACTAGCAGAAGTGAAAGATTAAAACAGCCGGAGACAGATACTGAAGGGCTTGGGCAAACTTATCATAAGCATCTGTAAGTATGTAACAGAGTAAAAGCAGAACAAAGGGTTGTAAGAATGAACCCTCCATCATCTGTATAGTATTTTTGCACGTGTGTGTGTATGTGCACACACAACCAAGCCAAAAGGAGATATCTGTGGCACCACCCAGCTACTAGACAACATTCTTCTCCCATCCTGCAACTTCTGTCTACACTCAACATTTTCTAAAATGTAAAGAACTGTGAAGTGCTGCATCCAGAGGAACTCTTGTGTTGCATCTAAGTACTGCTTGGATTTCACCTGATAACTCCAAGAAGAAAGCAGCTCTCAGGGCAGCATCCAGGTGTGTCACGGCACTAGCAGGAATGATTGCTCATGGTGCAGGAAGCTACTACAGCCAGAAACTAGCCCAAATTACTGCTACTTTAATGGAGTAATTCAATGGAGCTTGTGGAAGGGAGCTCAGCTGGCTTGCCCTGTTCCTTAAATAGCAGTTTGGGATAGCGTCCTGGGTTGTACCAGCAAGAGCTACTTTCTTTTGCACCTGCAGGCATTCCCATTAGCAAATGTTTAGTCATAGCGGATTGCTTGCACCAGAACCCAACTTATCTTGCGTTTTGGGGTGTGACTGCCCTGGCAAGGAAAACTTGAAACAATCCTGCAGTGAAAGAAAAGCACCTCTGAACACCGTACCGAGTGGGCACTGCTGAGACAGCTGAATTTTTCTTCTAGACTTGTATCAGAAAGAGATGGCATATATATATAAGCACACGAAATAGATTATACTAGTCATACGTGAATCTCTGAAAATATATCAGCACAATAGCTGCTCCACAAAGGAACTATAACGTACAGTGCAACTCAGTATTATCACACTGCATTTATACCCAGCTCTTCTTCCTTTTACAAGGAACCCAAGGTAACTTGCAAGGATCTTGTCCTCTACACTTTAACTTCACAGCAACAACTCTGTGAAGTAAGTTAGACTGAGAGTTCATGCCTGGCCCAAAATTACCCAGTGAACTTTATGGCTGAGAGAGAACTAGGATCTCTTGCGTCTTGGTCCGACCACTCTAGCTACACTTCTGTGGATTCCAGTTAATTTCTCCAAAGCAGCACCATTTATTTACTAAAATTACTTCAGCACATGTAAATATAAACACTCAAGTTTCTTTCCTTCTGCAATAATAATCGAAATTGATCATTCCTGAGCTGATTCTAGGAATTCTATCAGTGGGCATTCCATTTGCTTTCATGTAAGGAAAACATAAGAAGTCTGTAGACTTGATAAGACATTTGCTATTTAGATCCCCTTTTCCAGAATCTCCATGTTTTTACTTTATTCATTTCTCCCCGACCCCTTCATAACATATCTGTTAGCTTACAAGCCACTGACTGGGTTCACATGATATGGAAACCCATCACTAGCCAGAATGTGTTGTCAAGGTCACGTGATTGGACTGCTTCCTGCTGGGTGGCTTGTTTTCAGCAACAAACTATCCTGACAAGTCCAGCTTGTTCTAGGGTTTGTTGGACTCTTGGTGGCTTGGCGTTGTCACCTCTGCATATTAACCAATCTCAACATCTTTCCAGGATGGCCACTTGCTCTACCAGGTTCCCAAGAAGTACTTTAGAGATTTTGTCAGTATTTCCATCTCCCTTATTCTGATTGCAACCCTTTTTGAGAGTGCTGCAGCTTCTCCTCACAAAAGTGACAGTGTCAAGTATCCAAGTGGCACATTCGAGAGATCATCAAAAGTGTGCAAACATTTTTGTTACAATTTTCAAAGTACTTTTTAGGGTTGGTTGTTTGGAATTGTGCAGTTCCAGCTACCTAAATTCTGACATCTTGCCCAGTCTATGTCCTGGTAAGTGTCTTTTATCAAAACCAACAACACCATGACTACTGACAAATCTAGACTTTGAATATATTATTCTGGTTTCACTTGACAGCTGTCAAATTACAAGCTGTCAAATGAGACAAAGTCAAGAAATATATTTGCCTGTGAAACGGGATGGTGACTATATACCCTCCTTCACAGGCAGATCCTCTAGGTTTGAAGTGTGCACTTGACAGCTCTCAGTGTCCTCCACCCTTTCCATCATTTTACAAGCCTGTAGGTGCTCAGGTTATTGGAAAAGTGTAGCCCACTCCATTTACAGGAACCCGTACTTTGACAGCTGTGAAAAGCAAGGGCTTTTTTTAAAGCAGGGTTTTTGACAGGGCTAAACTAAAAAAAAGCGACAACTTTAAGGGTAATATACAAATGTCATGGCTGCATGATAGTGCACGGTTGCGATGGATAGTGCCAAAGACACCTAGGATCTTTTCCTGTCTTCAATAGAGCAAATCTTTTCAGAGACACAGCACTAACACTTTGATAATAAATGGAAATACAGATGCATGTAGGTGGAGGCAAAAGGAACCTACAGAATGTTCACAGGAGAGTGAACACAAAAATATACACAAGTACTGCCAAGTAATGCTAGATTCTATACTATTTCATCTGTGTGACATGGAGTGCATTTCTTGTTTTACAATAAAAATATACTTTTTACGTATTGTGAATTGTTAAAGTTCTCTCATTTCTGACTAAGCACTAGTGCAGTTCCTGAGACATATGGGGTATTGCGCTGGATGGATCAAGGGTCTTAACCAAGATGTCATTTCTTATGATATTTTTGTTGTTGTTGTAATTGCATTACTGACATATGCAAAGGGTAACATGTAAAATCTGGAGAGATTTTATCCTTTCTGTCAAAGACAGACAAATCGTAGCTTTGCTGGAGGAACAAAACAAGTCACTAAAAAAAAAAATGAGCCAAGGAAGATAGTTCACACTCAGGGGAATGAAATATCATATGCTTCAGAGGATTTTGGAGCAACAGAAAACCTACATATCCTAGCCTGAAAAATAAAGTGCAAAAAAAGAAGACAGGCACTCTCCTCCAGTTCACTTCCTACGATCATTCTGTCAAACATATTTTACTTTCATGTTGTGCAAAAAGGCAATATGCGAGAAAATTACCTTTCCATGAGAAAGATATTATTTGGAAGTGATAAATAAAAGGTTTTTAATTAGTGTATATATGTTAGCCTTTGATTAGGTTTCACTCCTGTTATGTTAATTGTTGCATCTTTTAATTGGCTAATTAGAGTTCATTACACAGTGCATATTTGGATACCATTAAATAAATAATCCTCCTGTTTCCTAAGAAAGAACTGCATTGGATTCATCCTATTCTTCAATATCTACATTTTATATCACAGATAATCCATTAAAAGTAATTATGACTTTTCCTTTAAGGGTGTGTTTACACAGTACTACACAATACATCATCCTGCAGAAGCATGTCTTTAACTAATTTATGGTGCCTTATGTGCTGTTTCCAAAAAGAATTCCAGGGAGGGGGGTGGATGTTGACTAAAGAAGTTGTCATCCATTTGTAATGCTTCCTGGTTTTTCCATTGGTTCATCCATTTTTTAAAAGATATATAAAAAACAAAAAAGTTAAGGAGAGAAGGTGGAGTAGCTGCACAAAGCCTTTTCAATGCCCATTTTAAGCACTAACTCATAGCTTAAAGTTGAAAATTAGAAAAGTGGTTTCTGCATTACCAGAGCCTTCCAATTTAAGATCTATCTCTGTAAAGAGTTAAATAGCATAGAATAGAAAAGGGGGTGGATTTGAGTTATAGCAAACATAGAGAGTTACAAGGGTGCCCTAATATAAGTTAAATACTGTAAATAAAATAAATCCCTTTGACTTCTTGGTTAAATAAGGATTCCAAAATCAGACAAAATCAAGCTCACCCCTGCTGTCAGGACTTCTCTGTCTCTATGAACCTTGTATTCAGGCAAAGGTTTAGTACAGGGATGTTGCTGAGAACAGCTCTTTGTAGTCATTCACTTGGGTAAAGTAAAACAACATATTCCTTTTCTAAGGCAGGCATACAGAACTGAACTCAAACCACTGTGTAGGAATTCTACATCTGAGACTCAGCTGCCATTGCCAGATGTTTGCTAGCAGCAGAGGACAGTCACTGAGTGAATGGCAGCGGTGGAAAAGGATAAGCCACAGCTACCAAAACCACAGTTTTGGGGTGGGGGAGGCACTGTTGTTTATTGAGCATTATCTGCATGTCAGCTTCAAGGGCGTAAATCCATTAAAGGCAAATTTTCACTTGCCACTGGAATAGTTGGAAAAGTGTTGGATAAGCATGTATCAGGAGGAATCTTCATAACTGAAGGCTCTCTTTAATAATCATCTGCCTTTTTTCAGAAGGGTGTGCCTCTAATGTGGAAAAGCCCTGGTCTTAGGCCTTTTAGGTAAAGTTCAACACTTGAACTGAGCGTGGAAACTTACAACCAATGAATGTCTTTCAGTCCCGGTGTAATAGATGCTCATGGTGTCTATAACATTTCAAAGCACTTGTGAATTCTGGACTGTCTTGAAGGGCAGTCCCACTTTTAAAGCATAACTGAGTAGCCCAGTGCTAAATCTTGATATATTACGTAATGATAAATGTCAAATACCAGTGAAAGAACTGCAGGGGTACAGCAAACTTTATGCTACATTATGTTGTTGAGATAACACTGCAGCAGATATTCTGGTTTATTTAAGATAAGAGTGCTGGATTTAGGATCACAGTGCTAAAATATAAAATACGTCTCTGAATTCCAAATTTACACTGAACTATTTAGTATGAAATGTTGTCCTAGCTTTAATTATTCTGAGCTGTTTTTGTTAATATATACTTCTTAAAAATGAATGGCTTTTTCATACTGAAGAAAGTCTATGCCTGTCCTAATCTATGAGAGAAGTTAAATTGAATTAGTAATATAGCAGAAACTTACATTCAGTTCCAACCATTACCCTTTATATCAAAAATTTGATTACTATTATTATATTAACATAATATTCCTATCATATACCAAAACCAATCAGCTCCAAAGTTGGAAAAAGATATGCATCTATAATTAGAAATATTCATTCAAGTGGAAAAAGTACAATCGGAAAGTATGTAAGAATTTACATACCAGAGTTAATGTAGTAAGAATATAGAAAATAAAGGAACACACTCACAATATGGTATACCATCTTCTAACCTTAGGAAGATGTCTCAAAATTTTATTTACAAACACAGGTTTGTACCTGTAAACACAGGTTTACAGTTAATTGCATTTTTATTGTATATATCTATGTGCTATGTTAACCTGTAATTTAAAACTGAAGGAAAAAATTGCAGGATAAAATTATTAAATTTTCTCTCTTCCTAGTATTCCCTATCTGCTTGTGAGTTGTAGCATGCTATCTATTTGGGCATGTACACACTTTATTATGTTGTTTTCCTAGGAGTACAAGAGATCAATAGTATATACTAAAGATAATATTGAGTACTTTATCCCACAGCAAGGAAGAAGGAAGAAATCAAAGTATGGGTCTCTCACATAATTATTAAAACCATCCTTAATAATTAAAAGGCTTGGCAATATAATGATTGCTGCACCTGTTTTAAATTAGCTGCAAAAACACAAAGTCTCCTGGGTATTTTAATATCACAGTGATTACTCAGTTAAACTCTTTGATGTTGGAAAAATCCACTATCTCCAGTGTTGCACAATTGCTTATTTAATCTGGAAAGGGCATCTGGATCTTCTCTGTAAATAAATTATCTCACTGATTATATAACATATACAACAGAAAGTAAACTAGACAGCCGAAACCTAGGAAGGGTGACTTGAGGAGTGAAGTGGCCACTGATCTGACAGTTCCAAAGCATAATCCACAAAGATGCTCAGCTTACTCTCATTTAAAAAAAAATTAAAACATTATTCATGTACCCAACAATGCAAGCAAAGTTGTACAGCTGACAGACCTGATCCGGGGGCATTCCAGCAGAACAAAAGAGATCCAGGGATGCCCCCCGAGAAGCCCTGAGAATGTCCTGTTTGGCGGCCAGCCACACACACCCTCTTCTAAATATGCAAAAGCTATTTTCCACTCTCCACTGGCTGGAGTAAAACTCTCACTCTGTCTCTCTCTCTCTCTCTCTCTCTCTCTCTCTCTCTCTCTCTCTCTATATATATATATATATATATATATATATATAGTAAAACTATATATATTGTTCACATAAGATGAAATCAGAAAATATTGCATTCTGAAATATCTTTTTTGCAAGGTTCAAGAAAGAGGAATATCACCATATGCAAAAGCTATTTTCCACTCTCCACTGGCTTGATCCACAGGAAATCCAGTGGGCCATGCAACAAGCACCAGGATGCTGGACTTACTGAGCTGATCACCAAGACAGTTGATAACAAACGTCTGTGGGACCAGCAGTGACAGTACTCGGAGTGCCAATTACACCAGAGGAAGCAGGCAGGTGAGTAGGAGAAAGCAGAGGTGTAACAGTTGTTACTGCTCCTCCACCTCCTCATTTTACCCACCCAGTGTCTGACAGCCTTTATAGACAAACAGCATGTGGAGGCTGAGGAGACTTATGAGGTATAGCAACACCAACCACTACCATCACCAGAAGTTTGCCTGGGGTGTAGAAGAGGAAAGTTCAGAGAGAAGCATCCAAGCACAATTTCTGGAGGTGGGGACAGTGTGTTGATACTAACCTGATATAAATTTCAGCTCTGCTTATTGTGCATTCATTCCTTTTAAAGTCTTTAACAGCCAGGGAAGGACATTTTTCTTCAGCCTTTTTAATCTTAAGACAGTCTGGCATGATACGCTTGAGAAATGGTTTATCTCCAATCACACTGATGTGTTCAAATTATTCTTTAACAAAATATTAAGAGCTAATCATACAGTGAACCGTAGCCACATGTTTGCTGACACCAGTAATTGTCTGCTTGTAAGAATCACTGCTTGCAGGATGGTAGAAATTACACAGCTGAGCCTCACTAAAACAGCTCATGGACTGTAAGATGTCACAGGGGAATTTAAAGATGCAAGGTAAAATGGAATAGATTTTACTCAGCATCTCAGCTACCTGTGCCTCCCAAAAGTGATTTGTGCCATTTGATCTCTATTACCAAGTCTTCCTTAAATGAAATACATTTTCATTAAGATGCACTAGCCTACACAGGTAACTGTAATGATATTAATGAATGTCCGTGACTGATAGCTGGGAAAGGAACACAAGGTCTGTTTGAGTTTCCCTGTGTTTTCAGCCTGGCAAATATGATAGATGCATTTCACACGTTACTAGGTAACGTTACTTGGATGACATATGCAGCATGAAAATGTATTGGGTGCATGCATGTGTACACATGCACATGCATCTTGCTTTATGCCTCCACTCTCCCCTCCCTGCTCTTATTGGATTCAGGGTAATAAACAAATCTGGAGTCAACTTAAAGCACACAGTGATCAGGAGTATAAGGCACAACAACCCACCCTGGGTTCTGGAGGGTGTCTTTAAAAAAAAACAAAACAAAAAACTACCTGTAATGATCATGCAATCACAGGATGACTTGCATAAAATTGCAGGATGATTTTGCCACATTGGGAATTACTATAGAATTGCACAGCAAAACCCTGTGTTGTTTGCTTTCATGATATTGCCAGTGAACACCCTTTCACTGATGCTGAAAGGACAATTGGAAGAACCTTCACTTATTCCTTGCCTTGAAAAAATAAAAAAAATCAGAGCCGCACAGGAGTCCAGTTTGAGTGGGGTGGTGGTTTGGGGGGATTTTATTTATACCCTAAACAGTACACATTTATTATTACTTCTGTGGGCTGTCCCATACAAGTATGTAAGTGTAAATTTAAGGCTATCCAGTACAGGGCAAGAATGCATACAGGCTAATTTGAGCACAGTTGCCAGCGACCAATTGCCCTAGCAGTCAATGGAAAAAGCACCTAGCAATCAATGGGAAAAAAGCAGTAAAAGTAAGTGCGCCAGAAGAGAGCAACGCCATTGCCACCCTCTTGGCAGTGTAACTCCTCTTGATGTTAGGAGTCAAACTAATCATTTACATGCCCTCAATCTTTTCAACACTTCACCAAGTCTGCAACAACTCCAGAAAGGGGAGATACTACCTTCCCCTGCCATCCTTTCAGAGCAGTTGCTGAGGGAGCATGACTTTCCCCTCCATTTACTTCCCAGCCATTAAATTTGCATGTATCTCTCTGTCAGTTCCTGTGTTTGTTTGGAACTGTCAGAGAACATACTTTCCTTTTTATGTAGCTCCTTTTAGGAACACTTAACTGTATCTTTCCTTTCAGGAACGTAGCTGGAAACTCTAGAAAATGTTGAAAAGGTAGAAGACACTGAGAACTGTCAGCTTAATTAAAACTGAGAGAATCAAATGACAAAGTAGGTGATAGTGCCTCCACCTCCTTTTGTGAACCCACCTTCCATTTACTGGTGCTTCCACCTCCCATTTACTGGTGCTTTTAAGATGGCAAATAACTTCTGACAGTTGTATGGAAATTAGCCTACATGCAGTCTAGCCTTGTCCACCCTTTGAATGCTGAATGAGATAAAGGTATTGACCAGGCACTATTCATATAAGATAGCTATGTGTGTGCATTTGAGTATCTGTGAAGGACTGACAGAAACATAATTTTTAAAAACACATAATTTTCGGGAGCTGGGGAGCAGGGGAAATTATACCACAGCAACTGTACTTTTTGGAGGTTCTGACAAATACAGTAAATGAAAAAGGGCAGCAAGTGGAGCTGGGAGGAGACCAGATGGGTTCTGCCCCAAAGGAAACTGGGACACAGGCTGGAGGACCAAAAGGAACATGTGGGAGAACAACCCATGATTAACTTGATTACTTGTCAAGTACACTGTGAGCTATTCAACAAAAACAGCTTATCTGCAGAGAGTAGTTTAATGTTATGTGTGAACCCAACAGTATGTAAATTTGTCAGAAAACAGTAGTGCTGCTAATTTGCCATGCAAGGGCTGCAGAATGTTGAAAGATGATATAGCATGATATAAATATTTGCTGCAATCTTGCAAGCATCTTATCACATCTTTCATATTCTAAACACTATGGGATTACCCCTCCAGGAAAGTAACAGTGAGGTATACCTTTGAATTATCGTTAAAAACATCCTGCTATATTTCTAAAAAAGAACTCAGGGAAGCAAAAAAAGAAAAGGTGACCTGAGACAAGTATGTAAACAGAGCTGGTGACAAAAGATGTATGCAATGCTAGAGTGTCCTGGAGCTTATTTCTGTGCCAATATGGCAGAATGTAGAGATCTGTACATGCACAGATAGGCATGCTGGTGGATTGTGCCTATTAATTTTAATTATCTTAGTTAAAAGTCCCATTCAGCCGATGGGATTGGCTTAAAATACTTGCTTAAAATACCCAACTAAGTTGCTCAGTGAGTTTGTGGCAAAACCCCTGGTTTGCAAGCAGAAGGCCCCAGGTCCAATTCAGGGTGACTCCAGGCAGAGCTGGGAAAACCCCCGAGAGCTGCTGCCAGCCCATGTCAATACCTGGCCTGGGTGGACCAGGGGCATGACTTAAGACAACTTCCAATGCATGTTAGTGGAAGAAAATAATGCAAAGATTGAGGTCATTTGCCTGCACTTCACAGGAAAGCACAGTTGTCAAAATTAAATCCTAATTAAATTAAATCCTGATTTAATTTTCCATCATTTCAGAAAACAAAATCACTTAACAATCACTCATATTTCCACATTTCATGGTAAAGGACTTGACCTACTGCTTACAGAAACATGACAAGCCACTTATACCCTTCTGTGGTAAATGGGGTTATCGTCTTTTTTGTTTATTTCAGCTGACAGAGGCTCAATGCCTCTAATAGCAGTGTGACATGCAGAAATCCACCAAGTACATAATCTCCCCAAATTTAAGTTGATAGAAGTTTTAACTCTTAATAGGCTCTAGTTGTTTGTAATCAAGTAATGTCTACAAAAAATATTGTCAAGCAGTTGCTAGTTGTCAGATATTTCCTACGAATGCCTATTTGTAAATATTTTTTTTAAAGTATAAAATAAAAAATGCTTCTACAGGCACCTATAAAAAATGCTTCTATGGGACAGATTTAAAAACACAGCACAACTTCCTTGCTTACAGCTTCCATTAATCTGTTTTTAGCATTCTAATGTTAATGAAGGGCTTACTGATATTATGTATCCAGAGGTTGCAGAGGAATTTGGAATCAGATATCACCAACTGGGTGGATAGTACTCAGCTACATTCTATTTTTATATCATTCTAGTGAGACAGCTAAAGCACTAAATCAGTGTTTGAGTATGATAAGGGGCAACATGAGCACCAACAAGAGGAAGCCCTATTCAGGTGCTCTTTGTAGATGGTTTTGGCTATCTGGGTAACGGTATCCATCCTGATGCAGATGGAACTGCTCACTCTTAGAAGGAACTGGTTTTCAGCTTGTGGTACTCATCTGCATCTGTCACTGGAAGTAGAGGTTTCTTCTGTTTCAGTGCATTTTACCATCTTAGGCTAAGTAGGACAGCTGTGTCCAAATATGAGTGGACACAGCTGCCCAAGAGCAGAAGGACACTGGCCTCTGATATCCACGCTGTGGTAAAGTTCAGGTTACACATGGGTTTACCTCAGCAAATTAATGAAGGACAAACATACATCAAGCGACTTAATTTACTAGTCAGCATGTGACTAGTTCATTAACATTTATTCATTTTAATGTGAAATAGTATTTTACATAAACAGTATTTTGTACATGTACCGTATCAAAGCATGTTGGGAGCTATGGTCTAGAATCATACAGTGGGTCAAGCTATCCTGCAGTAACCACTTTATGTGCCCCTTTCCAATTGTTTAAACATGGCCTGTCAGATTAACAAGCCTCACTCTTTTGGCTGTCAGAAAGGGAATGGGTGGATGGCCTTAATTCTTGCTACATTCTCCTGGAATTGGTGATCATTGCTGCTACCCCCTCCTCACCGCCTGCAGGAATATACTTTGCTCCAGAAGGTTTTGTTAATATCCAAGTGACAAACAAATTCCAACTACCAGAGACCGATACTCCGGACCATGCTAGGATGACCTCATATTTGGATACCCTTTCTACTCTCACAAATGGACTCCAGTGCCATCCACCAACACCCTCTAAAACACACACTTAGTTACCAAACAAGAAAATATCCTTTCATTAAAAGCTTAAAGTGGCACTAAAATATTTCCTTAAAAAAATAAAGTGTTAAAGCAACCAGCTTGGTACATATAGAGAAATGGTGCTGTTTAGATGCAGACTGTGCATACTCTGAAGCTTGTAATCAATTCTGAACTTAATAGTGAATGTGGAATACATCAATCCAGGCTCATTAGAAAGGTGGGCATTATGAACACTTGAGTTTCAATCAATGAGTCAACTAATTACAGGATTTGGTAGCATCCCTACTGAAGTTGGTTCAGAAACTACAGTTAGCTCAGCCTACAGCTGCTATACTGCTGACAGCAGGCATTACACTCATCCTGAGCTGACCCTTTACCAGAACCCAGTCAAAGTTCTCACCCTGATATGCTTCACAATTTGGGCTTGGAATATTTGCAGGGTTGCCTGGCTTCACATGAGATCATCATCCATTCTTTTCTAGAGGATAGTCCTCTATGTGAACTTGAAGTTCTGCTGGAGGACTGGCCTCTATTTGGAAGGGATTCTCAATCCAAAGAGTAAGGCTGTTCACGTCTGAGTTGAAGCTGAAAAACCGTAAGAAACAGACAGGTGTGTCTTGAAGGTGCCCATTAACAACATCTGGAGAGCAGACTGCACAGGGCACAAAGTTCACCTGGTTGCAGTCATCTACAGTCATCCAATATGGAGAGATATTTCTATTTAAATTATAGTATTTCTAAATTTTAATGCAATTCAGCATCTTTGATTATACTGTCTTTTGGCACGCATTTCCTCTTCCTCCTCCCCTGATCTTAAGTGACTACTCTATGTCTGGGTTTTGCTGCTGTCTGAGATATGATGCTTAGTGGGGAAAGAACTTCTTTGGCAGTTCAATTCGCTTGCATACTTTGATTTATTTTTGTTATGAGGTAGTTCCATTCTTTAAAGCCTTTCTTGATATATTTTATCCTAGCTCATATATTATTTCCATGCTACTGCTTTTTAATAAATGTCCCCTTTAAAAATTACTTTCATTCATTTACTTATTTTAAGGTGTTTCTAAATATGCTGCTGTAAGGTACCCTAAGCCAAAGTCCGGAACAAAAGATTCAGTAACCACAGATAAAAGAAAACTGGGAGGAAATCAAAATGCTGGACCCATATTTATCCTTTAAGGCAAGACTTAAGAAGAGCTGTGTCCACTCCAGTGTATCTAGTTGTTTCATCCAATGTCAGCTCCAGATTTTGGTGGGGTCTTGATACCACCGTTATCACTGCCCATTTGCTTGGTCTCTCCCTTTAGGTCTAATCTGCCCCACTACTCAGAAGAAGGGAACAAGGCAAGTGCAGTTGCTACTATTTCATTTTGCTCACATGGTTAAAGAAACCATGTAACCTGTAACAAGGCCCATAAGTACAGTAGCTGCCACCAGAACATCTGACTTTAGTGCTCTTTTCCACTGCACAGAATACAAATGGAAAAAAAAGGAAGAGGGTGGGTGACAGAACTTAATGTGCTCAATTAAGCCTCTTAATTGGAAGGGAAGAGAATGCACCATTCTTTGCAAGAAGAAAAATATATAAATGGTCCAATTGGAACAATATGGAGTAATGGAGAAAAGTAGAAGGCATTATAGATTCTTATGTTGATTTCCATATTGTCAAACAATTGCAGCTATTCTCAGCTTTTTAGCCAAAGCTACACTGTGCAAAATACTACACAAAAATGATAAATACTCAGAAGTCTCTATTTAAGTTATTCATATTTTGTTACAGGTAGACCAAAATAGTATCTTCTGAAGGTAAACTAAATAACAAGTGTTTTTTTAAAAAGGTAGACATATTAACAGAAGGATTTATGTACATCCCATATGGACAGCCTAAATTCAGTAGCAATTTTGGAACTGCACTTTTTCTTCATTTAGTTAATAGATCTACATATGTTCCATCAAATCTGATTTTTTTAAAAAAATATGCACATTAGATTTTTAGATCACATATGCAAAATCAAAATGTCCACTTCCTTTTGTTTTAGACTTCTAAAATTTTTGAAATTCCGAAGCTAATGAGCAGTCACATCTGCGAGCTTCCCATTGCAGGCCAGCTTCCATTCTAGCACACAATGGTACAGTTGCAATGTAAACTCATGGCAGATTAATAGTGCAACTTTTTACTCATTCGATTAAATAAATTGAATGAAGCTAAATTTCCACATTTAGTAATATGGGTGGACTTACAGGCCAAACTAATTGAGATTTGTGTCCTTTCTTAACATAAGCTTTGTCTTAAGAATACCTGCTCAGGCCATTGGCTTTTTCATATGCTTTTTCACATTTGCACAGCTTTTTACAGGGCTCCTCAATCTTCTTGGACTTATATTTGGCAACTGCTATGGGCACCACCACCCATCAACATCAAAACCTGTGATGTCAATGGGTCTTAAGCTATGTCTTAGTCAGGTTTTTTCATGTCTATTGGACAGTACAATGTCTCTTTCAAGGGACTGTCTACTTCAGCTAATTGCTGGCGCTGTGATACAGCTAATGCATTACCTATAATTTCGTATTATAATTTTGCTTTGCAAACAGTGCAATCCTAGGCTTGCATACATAATCCTAGGCATGTTGCTTACATAATTCTTGGAAATAATGTTAAATGGAACGTATTCCAAGGATTGCAGCCTTCATTGCTCTGTGTTCACAGATAGAAATCATGCCGTGGCTTTTATGCCAAGGATATATGTAGAGGAGAGAGGCAGAATGCATATATGTAGACATGCGCAGATGGAAAGTAGAGTTCCTCTTTCTCTGTTTTAGTTGTCATGTGGTATTACTGTGTAGCTGGTGCAGGCTGGGAAAAAGCTTAAGCATCCAGCCCAAAACTAAAGCCACATGCCTCATGTGTTCTAACCATTCCATTGGTTTGTTACCAACAGCTGGATTAATGGACTGTTGCTGCTTACATGCTACCTTTCACTTCTTGAACACCACTTAAGAGCACATTACTACACAAGAGCTGGAGCTGAAGCTTACTTTTGTGTAGGAATGCACAGTCCCAATTCAGACTGAGACTGCGATGAGCTGGATGTGCGTATGTGCAAACATTTGTTTCCACTCCTGTTAAATTTTATGTGATTAAAAAAAAGAAAGCTTGATTGCAGTCACTGGAGTCTTCAGACTGTGTGAATCTGCAGGGGGAAAGTATGAGGCAGGCTTAGCCCACTTCCTGGAGTGTCACAGTCCCCATCTGGATCATGGCTGAAAATACTTCCACGGAGGTTATGAAAACCATTTGAACCCCTGTTCAAATGGACTTACTCCCAGGTAAGTGTGTATAAGCCTGCAGATTTAGTTGACTATTCTCTGATGAAAAGGATAAGATTAATGTGCTCAGTTGGCTAAGGAATAATACACTAGACAAGCAGGGCAACAATGAGAAATAGCCAGCACCTCTGCTGGACGGCTCTGTGGAAACTAAGGGGTGAGTGGCCCTTGGCCAATCAGCCCACAGCAGTAGCCTTAACCCATCTTACCAGAGAGCATTGTCAGAAAGGAGCTGGGACAGCTCCCTTGCTGCTCATATTACAAGCGCTCAGTGATTTAATAAACAACTTCATTATCAAGTTCTATCAATCCTGCAGCTTTGCGAAGCATTAGAAATCAAGTAAAAAGCACTTTCTTTAAAGCAAAGAAGCAGCAGCATAATCTCTCTGGAGCACATGAGAGTGTATCGCTTTCTGTTTGTGGTGTAATCTTTTGGGAAATATGTCAAAGTCTTGCAGTGTGTCTGGAGAAGGCAAACACTATGGTTTGATTTTAAAATACCCATTAAAACAATAATTTAAAAGTCATTGTTCTCTCCCTGTGACTCCAAGAATGTAGAAAGGATAAGAAATGCTCTGCCTTGGCAATGTCACAGACTTGATCTCCACAATCAAATGCCTCCAGCAGGAGCACACTAAAATCTAAAGCTAGAAATGATTTTATCATTTAATAAAGGAAATGCACACAAACTTGCAGAGAGGTTTGTTGAAAGAAATATAGTGTCATTTGTGGCAAGTAAATAGAACTTTTCCCCCACTGAACTCCTACTGGGAAGAATGCTGAAAAATGAGTTCTAATTTGCTACAGCTTCAATTCCCAAGGCATGTATACAAACGGCATCTGCTTTGGTGCTCAGGTTCTGTCATAATATCTACTAATTTGGGGGTTATAGAGGCTTATTTTCAAACAAAGTATATGCATGATTTAATACAATATGCATTCAGATGAAAGATGAACATTCATGTGACAATATGTACAAAATTACCAACTTGCGGCAATGTATACTGTTAAAAGCAATCCTTAAAAGGGGGGTTTTAACCTGCCAAGTGTTAACTAAACTACTTATTTCATATGTAATTTCTCATATTTCTCCTGCCTCACTTACTGTTCCTAATGCTTGGAACTCTCTTTCAAGCATTTAGCAACTTGGTATCCTCTTCTATAAAGTTCTGCAACTTTCATCCGTATGTTCTCATTCTAGTCAAATTCTGGAATTAATCTGCTTGGCCAGCATAGTTAGTCCTAGTATCTAGCATTAATGGGGGTGAGGGGAGCCAAGCAAAGTTGAGTTCGATTTGTCATGGAAGAGGACCGGTAAGGATTCCATAGGGTTTCTTCCAAATGTATAATACTTGAGTCTCTAGTTTCTTTAAGTAGGCTGTTAGTGTGGGTACCTTCAGGGAACACATATTAAGACCTGAGGAGAAACATTTAATTGTTACTAATATTCTGGTGTACTCTAAGATGACTACGGTAATGGGCAGAGGTGGGTTTGAAAAATAGGTAAGAGATGGAGTTAGCCTTACACAGAAATTCAAGGGCAATATTGAGTGATTTAGCACTTCTGTATACTGTCTTATAGCCACATACATGGCTCCCTAGACAGTTTACATAATAAAACCCAACAGCATAAATCATCATCAATAAGAAAATTAAAACCAGAGTATAAATAACAAGAGAAACCTATATGTGGGTCAGGAAGCAACAGTGAGAACTGGACATGGAACCACTGATTGGTTCAATATTGAGAAAGGAGTTCGGCAAGGCTGTATACTGTCACCCTGCCTATTTAACTTATATGAAGAGCATATCATGAGAAAAGTGGGGCTAGATGAATCACCACTTGGAATTAAGATTGTCGGGAGAAACATCAACGACCTCAGATATGCAGATGATACTACTCTAATGGCAGAAAGTGAAGAGGAACTAAATAATCTCTTGATGTGGGTAAAGGAGGAGAGCACAAAAGTTGGCTTGAAACTCAACATCAAGAAAACTAAGATCATGGCATCTGGTCCTATCACTTCCTGGCAAACAGATGGGGAAGAAATGGAAGTAGTGACAGATTTTATCTTCCTGGGCTCCAAGATCACCGCAGATGGGGACTGTAGCCAAGAAATTAAAAGATGCTTGCTCCTGGGGAGGAAAGCTATGGCAAATCTAGACAGCATACTAAAAAGCAGAGACATCACTCTGCTGACAAAAGTGCATATAGTCAAGGCTATGGTTTTCCCAGTTTCGATGTATGGCTGTGAAAGTTGGACCATAAGGAAGGCTGAGTGTCGAAGAATTGAGGCCTTTGAATTGTGGTGCTGGAAAAGACTCCTGCGAGTCCCCTGGACTGCAAGGTGATCAAACCAGTCAGTCCTAGAGGAGATCAACCCTGACTACTCTTTAGAAGGCCAGATGCTGAAGATGAAACTCAATTACTTTGGCCACCTAATGAGAAGGAAGGACTCACTGGAGAAGAGCCTAATGCTGAGAACAATTGACAGCAAGAGAAGGGGACAGCAGAGGATGAGGTGGCTAGATGGAGTCACTGAAGCAGTCGGCATGAGCTAAGTGGACTCTAGAGGATGGTGGAGGACAGGAAGGCCTGGAGGAATGTTGTCCATGGGGTCGTGATGGGTGGGACACGACTTTGCAACTAGTAACCACAACAATCAACAACAAATAATAAAATAACATCATGGCAGGAACACCAAATATTACGTTAACAACTGATTGGAATTATCCAAAATGTCACAATTGAGAATACTAAAATTTGCAATAAAAATTGGTTCACCTAGAAATCTGTTGAGGAAAAGGGATCTGTTGGTATTTTAATGCTGTGAGCCCTCAACTTGTCTTCAGCCTGTATATATGTATAAAATAAACCTTATATCACACAAATGCCATGGATCTCCAGTGACCACTATCAAAGGAAACTTAACCATGGGCAAGTGCTATAATCCTGGGAACGCCTCACTCAGAGACTACATGAATGTAACTATGCTTATACATGCTCTGTGCAGGTGAGGAGGGCTATGGAAACATAAGGCAAGCTGAATTTAAAGTCAACCAGTTACAATGAACTTTTTCCCACACAGATTCCACCCTGAGAGTTGGAAATGGTGGGGGCTTGATGCAGCAGTCTCTGGCAGCTTGAGGCAGGGGACAGAAGATTTTCCCCAAAGGCTGCGCAAGGAATAGCCTAGGGACTTATTCCCTGTCCTCCCACAAAATACAGAAATAAGTAGGGACAAAAGAATGCCTTTCAGGATTGATGCAGGCTAACTGTTTATGATGCCTGGTAATATGAGCATCTCACAAAGTTGGAAAAATAAGTAATTACTCCATTCCTGGGAAGCAGAATAATTGCTTTCTCATAAGTGCTGGAAAGATGCCTAGGTGGCTCTTCTCCGTATGTTAGAAACTCAAAGCACTATTTATTTTCTGTCATGAAGGTTAAACAACTAGAATAAGCAGGGGCTGTGGTGCATGGAGGGGAGGGCTGTCTAACCCTTTGCACTCATGCCAGAATCCCTTCCTATATTGCTCAAAGCTGCTTTTAGATCTAGCACAAATTGTGCCACTTAGTTTTCCCCTCCTTTGCTAATACATGTTTTCGGGAGCAATAAGACTTTCAGTCAGGGATCCAGTTCAACCCTTCCCTTCCTTCAGAAATTGCTCCACTTGCTCATGGTAAAGGGAAGGGGAAGACTTTCCAGTCATAGAACTCTCAGAGAAAGTGCAGTTTGCTCATGAATTCTGTTGCATTCTGCTATGTACATATATATTTATCATACCATACAGCATTGCGATTTTAATCTTTATGATTAATTCCACTAACCTCAAATAATAGCCACTGAAGTGGTTCAATTTGCGGAAACCATTTGTTCATTGCCTATTGTATCTAAGACCATGTATATGAACTAGCATTTTGAAAATTCAGAAAGACAGCCCATCAGTTTTTAATGTTACATTCTAAGCTGAGTCCAAATTGTTTACCTGTTTCTATCACCTTGCTTTACAGAGAGCCATGTTCACGAAACTGCAGTACTCTCCCCATTCTGATTGATTGATTGATTGAGCACTATATATGCCCAAGACAGCATATATTTTCCTGACATTTTGAGTTTTACCAACTTTAGAACATTTCAACAGCAATGCCAATAATGTGGATCACCCAAAACAACAACAAAAAAGACTACAAAAATCAATAGATGTCAGTCCTATCTATCTTCCTTAGAATGAACAGTAGTCCATTTTCTTTCTGCACAAAATGCTACTGGTTGATTAGAAACAAAAAGACAAAGATCACTCCTCCCTTTATTTCAAAGTTGCTGCTATCTCAGAGGTTGTTTGAAGTCACAATGATTGCATAATAAAAAATATACCTATACTTGTCTGAAATAAGTCTTTAAGAGAATTGTAGCATAATCCACCTTCTAAGAAATGTGTAAGAACATGTGATATTCCTAGCCAACTGGTTGTCATTTGGGAACATATAAGGTAGCATATCTATTTTTAGAAGAACTGATGGTACAATACAATGCCTGTCACATTCCACATAGGATGATAAAGTGACGCAGAGCAATTCTAAACTACAGATATGGCCAGGGCTGAGGTATACTGATGTTATGCTGGTGGAATGGCCAGATATGCATAACCTGTTTGCTCCCAAGAATAGGATTGCATCCATAGCACTCAATTCAATATTGTAACATAGAAAAATGAGAGTACCTGGTGAGAAAAAGGGTGGAGGTTTTGTCAAAACTCTCCTCTTTACCATGAAATGTGGTCAATGACAGGCATCTGTTATGCATCAGAGATTTTCATTATTTGGACAGTGATGAAGTGTTCTCTGGAGAATTTCCTAACATCCCATCCTGGAGTCAAACAAGTCAAACACCTGTGCTTCCCTTCCAAACTTTAAATTCATGTGCATACATGGTGACTGTGGCAAAGTATTCAAAAGTCACTTCTGTAAGGTGAAGTCTAGCACCTGCCTGGATTATTAAGATGGCATTTGTCAGACAGCAAAAGAACATAAAATTCATTTTTGTACAGATATTAGAGACAATTCCTATTCCTCTGCCTCAAATTGGGGTTTACAAAAAAAAAAAAAAACATGCTAGTACATACAAATACACTGTTTCAGTTTTTCTTAAAGCTGGAACACCAACTAGTTAGGAAGAAGGTACAGATAGTATCTTTTGCATGACTTATGCGCAGTAATAATTTGTAATATTTTTATTGTATAATTTTATATGCTTTTGTTTGTTTTTGTTGTGAGCCGCCCCGAGGCTTTGTTGCGATGGGGGCGGCATAGAAATGTTTTAAATAAATAAAATAAATAATCCTGTAACTAGTCAAAGTTCATAAATAATGAGTGAGTGTCATGAGGTATGGCTGATCAGCAAGAACAGGAGCCATACTGTTGAGATTGTTCAAAGCCATTAAAGCACTGTAATGTAGAAGAATGGGTCTTGATGATGGATAAAGAAGCCAGGTTTGAACAAGTGCTGAGAATGTCATAAAACCACTGAAGAGTACAATCAGTTGCATTCATCTGAAGAGCTTTCTTCACTGGCTGGGATTTTTTTTAATTAAACAAAATAGTGGTGTAGTTTTCTAATAATTGAGAATCACTCTTCCTTTATGAACAAAGCTAACAAATTTTTCCTCTTCCAAAAAGTCTTAGCAACAAATACAGCTCACCTTTCATTCTAAGTACAACCGAACCTGCTGTGATGTCCTTTTAGTGCAACTTTCTTAAGTAATAAAAAAATAACTTGTTTAAAGTCATCACCGCGCTCAACTGTTTCAAAGATGATCGCTAAGCATATGTTGGCGATGCCACTCACACAGCTGGGTCCCTTGCAGCTTTCTACCACAATGTGATAAAACAGAAATGTGAAATGGCTCCCAGCAAGACATTATTTTCTAATTTTAATGAGAACAATGTAAATTATCCACTTATTTTGCACAGGAACAACTGAAAATGCAGCAATATGCACCTCACTTTCCTTTAACTCTTCTAAGGATTCTTAGAACAAGAACAGGCAGGACATGATGGTGTTTGAGCAGATGCTTTCCCTGGCAGATGTAGCATAGCAGTCCATAGCAGTGAATAGCTCCATTTTCCTTCCAAGAATCCCCGAAATCTGCAGATGAGAGTTTGGAGGCTTTTTATCTGCAAGATGCCATGCTCTTGTTAAGTCAATCGAAATCTCCAATGCCTTTAGGATATGAAGCAAAGCAGCCTCATCTTTCAGCTTCCTTACCATCCTCCCGACACTACTTGTAGTATAAAACAGTACAACAACGCTACTACAACGGGAGTGGGCGGGTTGCAATACTGGAGCAAAAGACTGAAAAGTCTCCTTGTTCTGGATCATATGCTCAGTTATGTAACAGATCGCATCAGTCCAAGTTACAAAAATATAAAAGTCTATAAAACAGAATAAAAGTAAAGTAACAGGATTGGAAAGCATCTATAAAACAGTCAAACTGATAAACAGAACCTAGAAAGAACATTCAAGCCTGAGCAAATAGGAAGGACTTTGCCTCCCGGGCAGATGTTTACCACTGCTTCTATGTGACTGCAAGGTAATTACTTTATTCCAAAGTGAGTAAAAATGCCTTCTGTCAGTAACTGGTACATTTCTGACTGAAGCCCACAACCAATCATGGTGATTCGTTTTTGTTCTTCCCTGTGACACTCCCAGGGCCAAAAACGGCAGCCAGCCAGCAACATGGAGGAGCTGTAGCTCATCCTTTTGGCACTCAATGATTTCATGGGACAGGAGGTGAAGCATTTGAGTGAAGCCAATGAATGAGCTATTCTTTGCTAGCATTTCTTAACAGTTAATCCAATGAAAGTCAAGAAAATTCCTCTAGCCAGCACTTTCATTTTCCTAAGCCCAGGTGCTCATTCTCAAGCAATTAAAATGGACTCTGCAGGCTGCACCTGGACTTTGAGCCATGCCCAAGCCATTAAGTTAAAAAAAAGGGAAAATGCCCCAGCTGTTGTGAGGCTGACGCTCCTTCCCAACAAAAGCAATCACTCCAGTTGATGCTACAGAAGTCTTTATTCTACACAGTATTATACTCACAGTCACATAAGCTAGGAAGTTGTCCTCTCATGCTGATTAAGTTCAACTTACACTTTGTTTTTGAATGCTTCTGGGCCGTCCTTCTAAAGGCAGGGTGCTATGACCCCTTTCCCTCCATCGCTCCATCAATCTCAATTCTAACTGTCCCAATCAGTGCATGGGACCGCAAGAATGAGCATCTTCAACTGCTTCATCTATGTTATCTCCTAAATTCCCACATCCCATATTGTTACCTGGTGCAATTGTTAGCCCATCACCACCCAAATTGGTCTCTAGAAGCTCTTCTGTTTTGACACCTTCCTGAATTTCCTTATCTCCTATATTTCCGTTCCCATTGTCTGTGCAGCTGGGGAGTAAAGCTTGTTCTGCTGACACCAGAAATATATCTTCATCAACCCTCTGGTTCTCATTGGAAGTTTTCTCCTCATGTGTGTGCACTAAAGACTTTTCTGAGTTCACACGCACGACACCAACATAACTGCTACTTTGCAAGCTTATGCATCAGGGGCTTTTTTTGGAGGGGTACTTTCAGAGATGTGGGGACAAGCTTGGATGGTTGGAAGGGGAATCATGAGTGATTGTGGGGGAAATGTTTATGTTAAAATACATTGGCTCAGCTGTTATACTAACTGTAGGTACCTGCCTGCTATGGATTTTTATATACATGGATAGAGGCATGACTTTTGAATCTACATCTGGCCAATTGTTGATTGTCTATCCTATTTGGGTTCAACAAGTTCCCTTCCCCTCAACTGAATACCACCAAAGTTCTCAGCTCTTTATATTCAGATAATGCCACCC
>NW_025336479.1:17305707-17330983 GCF_004798865.1 Varanus komodoensis | reverse complement strand
GGGTGGGGGGAGGGATTCTGGATCTAGAATGGTTCAAAGATTTTCAAATCCAAATGAGCAAATCAAATTTCAGCAAGACATAACTGTTTCTTACTTAACATTACTCATCAAAACATCTGGAGATAAATAATAGACCTGAATGCATAAGTGATATCCTGTTCTAATTTCATGCACTGCTATTGGAAAGATGTTTCAAAATAAAATAGAACTCATAATATTCATAATGCACAAGCTTGTCTTCCAAAGAGGTTCTTGATCATTTATGTCTTCGATGTTTACACAGTTTAGGCCAAGTCAAAGTGGAATCTGATACAACCATTACATTCATGCAAAGCAATGCATTGCCTACATTGTTAAAGAAAATAAAATTGACTCAATGTCATTAACATTCAATATTCTACTTTATACATAAGTATGTAAATCAGACTAATTTCAAACCAGTTTTTAAGCAGAAACATTGCTAGCATCTGAACTGGTAGAAATCTAGTTAGCCTCATAGCCCATATAGTCAATTTGCACTTGTTTTAAAGCTTTATGACTTAATTTGAGCAATATGATGTAAAAGCCCAGAAAAAACGCTTCTGCCCACCTAGTAGTTTCAACAACATTCTCAATATGTCTCAGCAATATGAAGAAGCATTAACCGTTATTATCTGGGTGTGACAGAGAGCCTTCCCAAATGAAGGAAGATCTGATTAAAAGTATTTACATTCAAGCATCAAACTTATTAGAATGTATGATGAGCCCTGCTGAATCAGACCAAAGGCTGACCTAGTGTAACTTTCTGTGCCCAGAGTGGATGGCTGCCTGTATGTAGGAAATACACAAGTAGGATTAGTGCAGTGGCACCCTCCTGCTCACGTCCCCCCTTATATTCTGAGGCATACTGCCTCCAGTAATGGAGATTACTTCCACCTCTACACATGCCCAGCTCATCTGGACAGGAGAGGATATGTTGCTGGGGGCAGAGGGGAGGCAAAGACAGGAGTGGCAGTCCTGTGTGCTTTGGCAAGCATGTCATAATCAGTGAGGTGGGGCTTATAGGGCAATATTATCCTGTTGAGCCCCATCCTCATCGGGTTTTCAGGCTCCTTCTATCCATCCCTGACTATAGTTTGGGTGTATCTGATCACCTCTTCAGTGGCCATGTGGGAATTTTTGGCAGGCAACCTAATTGGCAGAGGTTGCCTGTTTCTCTTAGCTAAATGTTACAGGACTGGACTGAATTTATTCAGTCCCATTTGGCAGGTAGGTTTAGGCAGTGCTTTTTTTTGTCATAGAACGCACCGGAACAGAGTTCCGGCACCCTTTTTTGACAGATTTTCCAAGTTTTAAAAATAACTTTTGAAAAGTTGATGTTTGGTCCACGTGGCATGCATACTTCACACTGGTTGTGATGGTGCTGCGTGGCTTGTGATTGGTTGTTTGGTTGCATGCTGAGTGCTTACTGTGGGCGGCGACTGTTATGTTTCGTTACACAACTGACGTGTGTGGGTGTGTGTACAGTGATTGACTACGTGTGAAAGGTGAATAATTTCATGAGTTCCGGCTTTTTTCTTACAAAAAAAAGCACTGGGTTTAGGCATAATTCAGTTGCAATTGGGATGGTGAGCGTACATGGGAACCTTTACTATGGGCACCTGATACTGACAATTGCAGAGGCTTAATGCTCATAAGCCCAGTATGGAGATATGGGTGGCTCACTGACCTCATCCCCTCTGAAGTTTGTGGCTCTGAGCCGATGTCACAGGAAGGCCTCTGTATTGTAATGGTATTGACCTGCAAGATGGTGAGCAATCTGATGCCGACTGGCAAGTGTTGGATGACTCTCCCTAATGCCCTATCCTTTAAGAATAGGAGCCCCTTCACCTCTGCAGATCTGCCCCATAAATAAATGGGGCCCAAGTTCATAGCAAAATAACATGGTGACAGTCTCTTTATTCCTCCCCTTTTCACTCACAAATATACAGGCATCCTGACTAGTAGCCATTGACATCCTCAACCCTTCATACATTTGTATATTTTCTTTTTACATATATCCAAGTTGGTGGCCAGCACTGTATCTTAACTATGTGCAATATGAAGAAGTGCTTCCACATAATTTTGTTCACCTCTGTCATATCTTCCTTTACTTGCCTTTTTTCCAAGTTCATCAGTCCTAAATGTTCTAAGCTTCCCTCTCAACCTTGTTCCAACCCACTGCCCTTTTCAGCACCTTCGCCAGGTTTACAATACTTTTTTGAGGTATTGTGACAAGAACTGCACACAGTATTCCAAGTATGGTTGCACTGTAGATTTGTATAAGGGCAGCATGATATTAGCAGTTTTATTTTCAATTCATGTTCTAATTATTCCTGGTGCTGAGAGGGTAAAAGTTGAATATATTCAACTGTTATGTTTTGTTACAAGGGGTACTCAACAGATTGGAGGAAAATCCATGTCTTGTACCTGAGGAGCGATACATCACAAATATGGCCTGCTGTTGGAATAGCAGTTACTGTTACCATTAGAAGGTTTCTCATGTATAGAATGGGAAGGACTAGAATTGGTACCATCTGATTAAGGAACAGCTTAACATTATTGCAATGTCTGTTAGTCCTGAGCTTGAACAAAGATGCTCTAATTGAATATTTGACAAATCAGAGTTGATTGCTTGGAGAGTAGTGCCAAGAGCAAATACCAGCAGCTATCTGGAGGCATTTGAAAAAGCTTGTCTAGGGAAGTCAGCAGCTGGACCAGATTTAAGATTTTAAGGGAATCCTGCTGAACTGTCATCAAAGTTACTAGGTGAAAGTTAAACCTTACTAAAATATCAAATCCTCATTGCCAGACCTATATGTCAACTGTGGTGGAGCTTGATAGGAGAATTGGCTTAAATTTGTTTAGTGTTAGCAGCTGTAGCTTCTATAGCTAGATTGGTGGCACCTGTAACAGAAAAGCCCCATTTTTAAAGTAATCATCATTTATAAGCTTTCTTATTGCATTCTCCTTTAATATCATCTCGCTCTATTTCCCATTCACCTCTTATTTGTTTTCTTCTTGCCTAATGAAGTCAGGTAAAAAGGATACATTTAAATAAGGGAGTGCAGATTTATGGCTGTAGTGGAAATGGAAAGTTTCTCAATCTGATCATCCAGATATTTGGCAGCTATAGCAGTAAGACTGTACAGTGGTAAGAGGTAGTTCTCTACAACATCTAACATTTTTCACACCAGTTACATGCCAGGTCAGTATTTCCATCAAGCAATCAGCCACTATGCAAAAATACTTGTGTTGATAACTAACCATCTGCTTGACCCCATCATCATATATGCAGTATTTTCTCTCCCAACATGTTTCAATTTGTACTTGCTTACACTGAACTGCATTTGCTTTTGTAATGTCCATTCTCCCAAACTGATCTCAATCCCCTTTTGTTCCTAATCTCCAAAATAATTTGGTATCCTCAGCTGTTAGACCTTCTATGGCTGTTCCATCAAATGAAGTGAGATAGGTGGTTAATAAAAAAGAGGATATTTTCATAATGGATTACACTACTAGAGAGATTGTCTGGTATTTACACACCATGCTCTTTTCAGCACCAGGTCTTTCTATTTCTGTTTTTAAAATCTGTTATTTTACTCATTTTTATACTGGTTCTGGTTTTACCTGAGTTCCATAATGTAGTTTTACACTTTTTAAGGCTTATATATCATGTTTTATTGTGGTGGATTTTATGGTTTTAATTACTGAAAACCACCCAGAGAGCTTTGTCTATTGAAAAGTATAAGGATGTAGTAAATGAATAAATAAAATAGAGCAGGCAGAGTTTAAGAAGCAATTCTGGTTCTTAAGAATTCAGATTAGTACTGTTACCTGGTTGCTCTTAAAAATGTAAGAAGATAGAAGCACATGGATGTTAATTAAATCACCTCAGTAAAGGATTTACCCAGACCCAGGTCATGCATCCTTTAGGGAAGATGTTGCAAAAATAAATTACATGGAGAGCACGTAATGAGTTAAGGCACAGATCTGTCTCCACTCCACTCAAGCTGTACAGAATCCTTGTAAGGCAGTGAGTAGATAAGGCAAAACAACCTCTGTTATCATATTACCTGAACACATAATTTTAATTCAGTTGTACTTTTACAGTATTACCTAGTGGTTGGAGAATTAAGCTATGCAGATGTTTCAGAACAGACTTTAAACTCTTGCATTTGTAGAATGTTTTGAAAGCTTGTTCTTTTTTCAGTAAATAGTAAGAGATGGTCCAATGAAATATACAAAGCATGAGCAACCCTGTTCATTAAATATAAAACATTGCAGATGGCCCCAGGATTATAGATTGTCTATATTCTTTGAATAATATTTTGCAACCAACAGAAAACAATTTAAGCTAACAGGCAGAGCATTGTTTAAGCAGTTTGTTCCAAATACATGAAGATTAGATCTGAGATGTGCAAGATAGCTGCTGATTGTAAATGAAAATAACATCAAAGATGTTTTACAACTGGAACCCTTACATGAAAAATGAAGGGATTTTCTTGTCAGCCACTGTCCATTACTTATATTCTCACTTTGATAGGGCCAAATACTTAATTCAATTGAGTTCAATTTACTTGTTCCCAATCAACAGGACTTATCAGCACCATCAAGTCTTACATATATTTTTAGAAATTTGTAATCTAGCTTTTGTTTAATTAATTTATTGTTATCAGCTTGTTATCCTCCTGGAGCTTTTTAAAGGAAAGACAGAATATTAATATTTTAAATACTTAAGTAGTGTCAGTGCAACAAAGGAGCAATAACATTTGTGTTTATATAAGAAAATATTCTTGTTCAACTTGCATTTGCTAAGATGCTACGGACCTGTCCCTGTTCAACCAAAGCAACAGGAGGAGAAAAGAAAGATTGTGAAATTATACAACTTTAAAAATGCAGTTGCAATTTAACAGGGAAGCAGTAGAGATATTTAAAAGAGTCCTCTCCAGATGTACAGTGCATACATGGGGAATGAGGAGTGGGCCCACTGGTCTTACCCCTTCCCAATGTCTGCATGAAGTGGAACAAGACTCTAGATCAAGTATGGGATGAATCTTTGTCAGGGTGGGGACAGCTACCCACACACAGTTGTGTGCACATACACAGGCTCTCCGCGCCACTGGAAAACCTGTCAGGGCAGAGTTTTCAGGTGCCATCTCATTATCCCTTCCATCTGTTGACCGCATTCATTGAGAGGTCCCTGTGAACTGTCCAAGTGCAATGACCTCAGAACTTGGGTGATATAGAGTTTGTAACGCAACAGTAAAACTAGTACCATAAGGACCTCTGAATTAACTGCAAAGTGCAAGGCATGTCAAAAAAGAGAACAACAGTCAGGGGGATAAGAATAGAGCATGGACAAAGATTACACAGCTGGCAATGATGGATCTTGGAAATGCTGGAAAGGAAGGACAATAGAATTTTAAGGCCCTTTGCATGTGGGAAAAGTCTTATATGGGGAAAAGTCTATTACAAAGCAGCATTTGAGATGAATAATGATACTGGCAATGACCTCCCCACCCCCACCCCCACCCCAAAAAGGCTACATTCCAGAGATCAGTCAATGCTTATTCTGACCATGGAACCCTCTCATTCACCAAGCACAAGGAATCAAGATGAACTTAAAACCAGTCCAAATCAAAGTTAAACAAGCAGTTCACCTGTGAGTTACATGTAGAGAATATTAATCTCCGCTAAATCCGTGGTACAAAGTAACCATATAATGGACAAGCAAGACTTCATCAATTTTGTATCTATCATCAGCAACAACAATTAATTCATTTGCTATTCTGTGGTCACTATAGTAACACCCTAGATATTCTACAATCATTTTAGTCATTAGTGTGTCTCATTATTTCAAAGCATTAGGACAGTTTCAGTGAGAAAGCTTTCTGTAAAGCTTTAATGTGTCTGTCTCCAATTGGCATCTTCCTGCCTTGTCTTAACATTTCCTAATATATATGCATTTAATTTCTCTCTGTCATTTCCAAGGCCTTCCCTAATGTTAATTCAAGAGCTGTAAAAGAAAAAAAAATGTTATGTGATGCTTGTCTGTGATCCAGGACAGAGCTAGGCATTCAGGTCTTTCTTAGGAGTAAATACTAAAGGTTCCTATTGATTTTGATTTCAGACTGTTATCTTTGTCTTTTACCCCCCCCCCCCGAAACAAATGAATGCACTTATGCACACCCAAAGGTGTTTAAGTATGAACATGACCAGTAATCCTTGTTTTTCCCTCTTCCCTGCCTATTCCCTTTTCCTTATGTGTTGTGTCTGTTACACTATAAGCCTAAGGGCAAATATTTATTTGTTAAACCTTTCTGAGAATCTTTTTGGCTGAAGAACAGAATAAAAATACTCTAAATTAAAAGATTGTTTTATTTGCATTATCGCTGTAATTACTCCGAGTTGTGCATGTGTATGCAAGTGTAATCCTAAAATATAGAAACAAACCAGCATGTGTATGTGCATGTCTGTGTATGAAAATGGTCTATTTGAGTTGCTTAGTATTTCCATATCAAAACATTCCATAGCCAGCATTTTCTTTAAATGTATGCCTTCATATAATCACCCTAAATACACTTTTACTGTATAACAGATGTGTCATTAACTATTTCTGAAAAAAAGGGTTTAAAAATAGAATAAAATCACCCAGCATGAGAATACCATGGAATAAGTCAGTGCTAACAGATGGTGTTTATTTTGTCAATGCTTGTGTTAAAAATTGCCACCTATTCCACCAAACTGGGTTTCTTTAAGCTGGAAGCTATATGGAAAAAGTGCCATATAAAATGCTATTTTTTTTAATCAGCTGTCACCGAGTTCCTTAAAATATGAACACTTATTTTCATGGCTTCACATTTTCTAGAACATGATGCAATATACCCAAGTTCAGTTTGTATAAATCTGACACCATGGAGTATTTTGCCAGAAACTGTCTTGCAACATGCAATCTGTTTTGCTTCCTAAACAAAGTTTGCAAATTTGTTAGTCTGAACACCAGTGTTCTGGAGACACAAATTCCATTGCAAAGATTAAATTTGCCCTGCAGGTTTCTGCCATTAAACACACTTGTCAGCTTTCTTCCTGCTAGTACTGAGTCTGCAATTAATTTTCCAAAATTTATTTTGTAAAATATTTTATATCCTCAACACAGTGTATTTTACATGCTCCAGGAGATAATTCATGGACAAAACATCATGTTGTGAGAAACATTGTTCAGTCAGAAACTGATAACAGTAGAAAACATTGCAAAACCCCAGGAGATACACTTTTGCTTACATATTTCATAAAATGTATTTCTTCCTTTTAAAATATATAAACTGGGTGAAGTTGTTACAAGTAAATATTTAAACTCCAGAGAGAAAGAGCTGAGGTGACCAAATATGTCACCCAGTACAAAAGAAAGGAATAGCGCCTAGTGTTTAAGATTAGTGTCAGATATTAACAATTTAAACTCATAGTCATATGCACATCTGATTAAAAGCTTTTCTTTAAAAAAGCTTTAAATGGATTGTGAATGACTTATCAACCTCTCACAAAAAGCTTTCATGAGGTTCTATGAAATTAAAAATCAAAAGTATGGATCCTTACACTTGTGAGCACTGTTCTCTTTATTGAATGGCGCTACCTCACCATTTCCTACTTGTTGCAACCACCAGCTCATGTCAAAGGCAGGCTGGTCCTGAGGGCCAGGGGACCCTCAGGGATAACTTTAGAAAGGGCGGAAGGGGGCTGAAAATTTTGCAGCCCCCATCTTGGAAGTGTCTTTCTGCTTGCACTAAGCACATTAGGACCCGAGCCAATGACAAGTCAGTTTATGTTATTCATGACTTAAGGAAACTGAATAAAAACTAAGCATGTAGCCAGCTGTGTTGGGGAATGCTGGGAGTTGTACTACTTATTTCTCTGCATCAAATTCTATCCTAAACAACCGCTTTGTATTTCTAGAATGACACTAACACATGGGATACAGGGCTAACATGAAAGGAGGAGGGAAAGTCAATTTGGAATCAACTTCTTGGCATGAATCATAATATCTCTAATTAAGGAACTTCCTAACTAATCTAATGTCTTTTGCTAACTACCTTTACCTTTGCAATACTTCTTTTGTATCAGAAAGCCAGCCTGACTAGCCCACTTTAACATAGCAATTACTCTAGTTAGAAGCCTGTGGTTTTGATCTGCTTAGAATGAGAAAGAGAAATCTTTGACAGTCAACATCTTTCAAACCTCCTGATGATATTACAGAACTGAGATTAAACTTGAAATACCATTTCAACATTAGATTGTGGAATGCACTCCCCGGAGAGTTTCACCTGGCATCGAGCTTATACTCTTTTCAGCACCAGGTCAAAACCTTTTTATTAAATCATTATTTTAAAAATTAGTATTTTAATGTTTTAACAGTCACTTTAATTTATTTTAATAGTTATATGCTATTTATTATATTGGTATGGATTGTTTTATTGTATTCTGATTATAATGACTGTAAATGAGATACCATGCATAAGGGACAGGATATAAAATTTTTAAACAAATAAATTAGCTGGGACAATGATCGGCAAGCCAGGAAGGGGTTCAGATTATTTCTGCAATGAGAGCGCAGGGCCACTAAACTTGTTCCACCCATCTAGCCAGACAATACCAATTGTCACCTGAAACCAATACCACCTGAAATCCATACTTAACAGCTTTCTGTTTCATTTGATTTTTATTCTAAGTAGTGTAGGGCCTCAAATCCAGATGAGGACCTTAGCATGAAAAGAAGGCAGTTTTTTAGATCTGAACCAGAGGTCCTACACCTATTCTAGAGTAAACATGAGGGTGGACATAGGTGCTAAATATAGTTTTAAAGTGGTGTCTATTTGGATTAAGAATGTATTTAAAGCAGTTAATGTTTTAACTGCTTTATCTCACACATTTTATCTCATGCATTTTGTCAAGTTAGTCCAGTAGTATTGTTCTCATGTTTCAGATGCAGGACCTAAGCTTAACTAAAAACATCTAGTGATTTTATGGCCAAGATAGATTTGAACAGGGAACTTTCTAGTTCACATTATGCTGTACTAGCACTCAGAGTAGATTACGCTGAGTGGCATTCAAACTTAGCTTAATTAATATTAACCTTTTAATAGCCTTTTATACTTGCTTATTGTAGCATTTTAACTGGTTTTCACAATGTCTTTGGGAAGTCAGATATTGTTAAAACCAATTAAAAGATTAGTCTAAAACATTCACAGCTGATTTAACTTGTGTAACCAAAAAGTGGAAGCCATCAATGCAAACAGCAGCATAACAGAAAAGATTTCAGTTCTTACTATGAGCACACCCTCATCTGAAAAAAAAAAAAAAAAACCAGTCACACATTGGACAAGTCTAGAAACACAAGCAGTTCTATAACATTTAAAACATGCACTAAATTACAAAATATAAATCTAAAACTCAAAGTTATTAGTGGATTAAAAAGGACATTTATGCAAAATTGATAAAGCAACTGATATAGCAAATAAAACAGCCCCAAATATATGATTTTAAATTAGTAACTTGGACTCCCATTTAGTGAGTGTCACACTGGATATTGATTTGGCAAGCACAACACTGGCCAACTGGAGGCCCTGGAATTCAATTATAGAGCTATTGACAGAGTACAGTCGCAATGTTCCAGTGGTTCAACAGGGTTGGTATAAAGTGCACCAAATTGCTTGCCAAAGTGAAACAGAACAGACATTTCTTGCTGCTTGGCATATTTGAAACATATTGCAGGGATGGGGAACCACAGGAAACTTCAAGTGGCACTAGAGCTGGAAGCAGGAAGCCTTATTTCACCAAGTAAAGACTTTTTATTTAGTATTTGCATTTAGAATCATGCTTTTAATTAGTTTTTGCTTCCGTTTTGTTTATATTGTTTATTATCTTCTTGTTTTCACACTTTACATTAGTTAGATTTTACATGGTTTTTAGATGATATTGCTTTATTATACTTTATTTTGTTTGTGAGCTGCCCAGAGAGCCCTTGGGCTATAGGGCAGCATACAAATGCAATAACTAATGGACTGCCTAATTAAAATAATTTATATCCTGCTTCAACAAAGGTCAGAGGAAGACTGGCCTTTGGCAAGAAGTCCCTGGCTTGTAGGTTCCGCCTCTGCCTTTAAAGGAGCACGGTCTGTTCTAGCAGCTTCAGACTGCGGTAACTTGGGAGTGGTTGTGGTGCACTAGTGACTTCATGGCTCAAGTCCAAGGAGGGTTCCTCTGGCGCCAAGGAAGGTATCCCCTGGGATTACTCTGGAGAATTGGGTCTCGGAGAGACAGGAACTTGCTGTCTGGCATGCTGGATCAGATCAATGGTGTATCTAGTCCAGCACACTGTTCAGTGTGGCAGACTAGCTGAACAGAGCATCCCCTCTGTGAACAAGACCTCCACCTGCCCAAGCTCTTCAGCAACTGGTGTACACAAGCATGGTAATGGAGGTAGCCTAAGGCCAGCAAAGCTAGTAGCCACTTATACTCTCCTCTTCCGCAAGTTTGTCCAACCTCCTTTAAAGTCATCCACGCTGGTGCCCATCACCAATTTGCATGACAGTAAATTTCCTTGTTTAACTATACATTGTATACAAAAGTACTTTCTTTTGTCTGTCTTAAACCTCCCACTAGTCATCTTCATGGGATGACCCCAGGTTTGAGTGTTATGGGAGAGGGAGAAAAACGGCTCCCTCTCCACTTTCTCCACATGATGCATCATTTTGGAAACTTCTATCATGCCTCCCCTTATTTGCCCTTTTTCCTACCCCTAAATAGTTACTATAACTTTTCCTCATGGGATGTTCCAGCCCCTTGATCATTTTAGCTGCCCTTCTCTGCACTCTTTCCAACTCAATAATGTCCTTCTTTGGATAGAATGACCAGAACTGCACCAAGGGATTGTATAAGGGGAGTACTATCTTGGCAGTTCTATTTTTGATTCCATTCCTAATTATGCTTGACTCCAACATGGGGTTTGCATTCCCTTTCTAATTATGCCTAACACCAGATTTGCAAACAAAAAAGGAAGTCATTATTACTACTGTTTGGAGGTTCCTTTCTGTGCCTTATCCTTCTCTAACCAATGCTGGGGCCTCTTCTGAAAAGGATGATGGTTCAGGGTCTTGGCCCATGACAAACAAGCATGCTCAGACACACACACACTTCTTCCCCATGTGGGAGCCTGCAGGGATGGGAAGGTTTAAAGCTCTTCAGCCTGTTCCCTTAGATCAGAGGATGGGACCACTGCGGGGAGAGGATAAAGCCTTTCGTATTCCTGCAGCAAACTTGACTGAGACTGCTTTTTCCCTACCACTATTAGCAGCAGGAAGACACTGATCTTGGCTATGCAGAGAATGTCCAAGGAGGAAAGTGAAAGCCTTTAAAACGTAATGATTCTAAACAAGGTAACTGTCATGGTGCTGCTAACAAGCACCTGAAAAGCAGCCTTTCCCTACTGTTCAAGATACTCTTGAGCAGCTGGGCACTGAGGAGAAGTGGGTGAGGCCAGCTGGAGCTTTTCCAGTTGTGGGTTGCCCAGCTATCTATGTCAGAGGGGAAGGTAATATGGTGCCCATGAGCACCAATGAACCCCCATGCACATTTCTTGGCACTCACCATGGTGCCCTACTAAGCAGCACATTATGGTACCAGCAGCTGGCACTGTTCAGTAATAGGTTTCTCTTGATGCTGAAAACAGTGGGTTCGAGGGAGCTACTTAGTTTGTTGGCGTTCAGTCTCCACCTCTGCTTTATACTCAGTCTTTTCAGCAGGTTACTCATCCTTTGCCATGCCTCCCTTGGAAGTCATTTTCTGGTGTGGTCCAGGACAATTGCTCCAAATTTCTTGTACGCCTATTGATCAAAAAAGTTACCAAAGCCTGATATATTCAAATGCTTCCTGATTAGTTAAGATGCAGTGAAACAGTAGAGCAGTGAGAAGCTGAAGACTTCCATTTAAGTTTGCGCTTGCCAACAATATAATCCTTTGAGCAGAGTTCTTGCTAAGAGGAAATCATATGAACATTTGCCAAATCATTCTTCCCCTTGAATTCACAGGTGCTTTCTGAAAAGCCTACTCCAGAGGCTGCAGAATCCTCCAAAATGGTGCGTACTTGGTTGGGGGAGACTTCAGTGGAAGACAGAAATCAGTTAAATCACTCCCTCCCCTTTCATCAGCAGGATGCTTTACTCACTGCACCAAAAACTTTCCCTAAATATAAGAAGCCTTTCTATTCATGGAAGCCCCACTGAAGATCCAGGCCTTCATCTCCTTTGAAATGAACGTGTATCTTTTTTTTTAATGTTGTCTCATGTGTTATTGAAAAATACTGCAGCCGTTACAGGAATGTGTCCTGAGACAGATGACAAAAACTAGTGCCATCTGTCTATTGGCAGCACCCAAATGCATGATTCAGTCGTAATTCTTTCACTGAATTGCTTGTACTGAAAAGTTGATACTACTGCCAATTCCCACATCTGTGTCTTTTTATATGTAGTGTGTTACTCCATTGTACAACAGATAGCTTTTGCATTAATGAAATTATGTATGTAGACATGGTTCCTATGAATCATTAAAGAAGCATAAGTCAAGGGCTTATCATTGAATATCCATACAAATACATTTTATATGCATGTATGTCAGTTGGGGAAAATAATCACGCATAAAAATTAAATCTTTAGCAAAATATTCATAGTTTGTTTTCAGAGCAATAGGACCACTCACTCTTCTGTTTAGATTGGAGCAATGAGCAAACTAGACCAGTAATTGAGAAAGTTCTTAGCAACCAGAACAAACAGTGAAATCTGGGTCCCTGGTAAGTAATAAAAAGGACAAAAGCAAATGCAGTTATTCAAATTTGAATCAAAAGTTTAAAGACTACATTATTCCTAGCAATGATAGAGAAATATGATGCTGAGCACAGACATAAGCTGGATGAAGCATGTTTGGGATTGCTGCTTATCCTTTGGTGACATATCTATTTCTTCCTAACAGACTGCAATAGGCAAGGGAAGTACACATTCAGACACTGTAGTGTTGCTATTACAGATTTGCCAAGGGTTCAGTGCACCTGAAAGTTCAAACAGGTCTTCCCAGTCGTGATTGTCAGCTACTTCTCTAGTCCTGTCCCCACTCCTGGCAGGGAAATACTAATTAGAGGTAAGAGGTTTTCCTTGCCGAACATTAAAAAGTATCTATTCCTCAGCAGTTAGCAATGCAAAGGCTTTATGTCCTACGAACTGGTGATCAGAGAAAATATTTTCTCTATGGGGAAGAAAGTTGCTGAGTAATTCAGTCTTGCTTACTTGTGACTAGACATACAGCAGCTTGGAATTTGGAACGGGACTTGAAAGTCATCATTTTAGTCCTGTTTACCTCTGAGGCAACATGCAGAGGCTTGTCTTCCTTTTTTCTAAATAACCTTAACATGGGTCAAACATCACATTTTAGCCTGCCTGCAAGGCTTTTAGCACCATCTGCTTTCAGTTACTAAAACATTTCTCAAATTCGAATTCAGACCTGAGACTAAAATGGTTCCCCACCCATGACTTAGAGACTATTTAACTGTTCAAATGCTACAGTCTTTGTGAAGTGGTAGAGTTTTGGGGGATTGTACACTTTCAGGGTCCAGTGCAATATAATAGTTGAAAATTCTCTTGTGCAATTACATAACTGCACATTAGGAAGGAGACAATTTAGAAAGCTTTTTTTCTATGCTTGTAAAAGCAGTGGAGGTGTCACATGAGAGAACATTCAACTAAGGCTTTCTTGACCTGCATTCTGAAGCACTGCAGAAAGCCAGTGTTCCCCTGTCAACACAAGCTGGTATTTGATCTAGGAAAGATTGATAATGTGCTACTTCTTTGCATTTTGACTGATTCCTGAACATTCAGGGATCACATGCTTGGGAATTACCGGCTGCAGGGAAGCAACCACAAGCCATGTCCATTCCCCTTATACAGCGCTTGTGGGCAGCCGGTTAAAAACAAACAAACAAACAAACTTTGGGCTGATTCAGAAGGACTCTTATGAGAAGCTGTAGCTTATTGCTAGAATGCATTTTTTCATGTCTTATAGCCTCAGGTTTCATGCTTGACATCTCAGGCAGCTTATCTATGACTCAGAATAGGTTGAAACCAATTCTGTGCATTTAGGTGGAACAAATAACATGATCTTAGCTCACTAGCCCTAGGAAAGGTGGCTTCCCAAGAACAAGCATAATGGAAGATAAAGCAATAACATTTTACCATATCACTTGTATTCTTTATTAGCTTAGCCTATCAAAATAACTTCTTACAGCTACAGTTGTGAAAAAGAAAACAAGGGCACAATCCTATGGGGGATGCCCAAAACCCTCTGAACTCAGAAGATTGTGGGCATTCCATGGAAGGTTGCCTCAAGCTGCTGATTCAGCCACCAAAATGTGGCATTTCAAAGTGGGAGGGAAGGAGGCTAAGACTGAGATGCATCATGTCTTTGTGGTGCCAGTCTTCTCCCTTCTCTGCCCCAAAGACCTTTCTCCAAGTTCATTTTCTGACTTCACCGAAGCAACTGATGCAGTTCTTTCCATGCCAGTTGAGTGAGTGTATGTGTGTATTTGTCCCCATGCATGTGTATGTGCGTGCGTGTGTGTGTGTGTGTTGGGAGGGAATCCAGGAGTCGATCCCCATCTGCAGGGTTGGAGAGAGTTTCTGACCTGAGAGCTGGGAATCCAAAAAGTCTTCGAGCTGTCTAAACATTGCCTGCTGGCCACAGGATTTTTCTGCCTTTCAGGAATCTTAATCTGGAGAGCTTCCAGAGCTGCTTAAATCTGTCAACTGTTGGATAGAGAATTCTCAAGTATCCCTCACGGTTTTTTACATCTTTGATTTAAGAAGTCCTTCCACACTGATAAATTACAGGAATTAAGATACGAAACGAACCTGGTTCATATTGACTGACAGACTGCATATGAGCGGCTGGGGGATGCGAAAGTGTGCTGCATACTTGTGCCTGGGCCACACTCACAAGGAACTTGTGTGTGAATCATGCTGGAGTTATATTTGTGGCTGTTGCAATTTCAGCAACACTTGTACAAGCCACTAGAATCAAATCAATTACAGGGTATACCATCCCTGTGAGGATATGCTGGTTCATACAATCATCCTGTAGTGTGAATATGGCCTGGACATGAACCTGCTTCCAAGCATCAAGCTGTTCGTAAATGGCAAGTATGCCTGGCCCATTATGCTATAGTGACAGGACAGTGCAAGAGGAAGAGAGCTATGCTCGCCAAGTTGAAGACACATCATGTATCTTTGGTACTTGAGAACCCAATCCTGATTACAAAGCAGTATCTTTAAAACAGTTGCTCAGACTTCCAAATCATGAATTTTGCTTGTAAGCAGCTACATACAAGTGAAAACTAGAAACAGGCAGGACTCTAATATGCACATGTGCCCACAGACGTATAGACATCCTTTCCAACTAAAACACATACACACGAATGTCATTAACTGGCAACCAAATTCTGCTTTTCAGAATGAAAGGTAAGGCACAGCCAAAGTCAACTCTGACACTTTATTATTTTGACACTTTTGTCATTTTGTAATTCATTTAAAATATTTTTCACTCTCAGGCCATTTCCAAGATGCCTTTGGAATATATCCACAAAAGTATATGTTACCAGCAATAATACCTGGACTGAAGCTCTGAATATATAGCTCAGAAATGTTCTGAGTTGGACAAGATGTATACCAGATCCTGGTAGCTTTCTTGCAAAAACAATATGGTTATTTGGTAAAAATTCTTATGTATATCCTTTTAAAATATGAAGGCCAGAAGGTTAGCCATGGGAGGAGCATATTATGCTGGAAGTATTCTTGGATTTAAAAGTGCAAATTCTGGGCATGTACAATAAGCAACCTTTGTCCTTTGAACATCAAAGGACAGGCAACAGATCCTGTGACTGTATTATTTAAGATAATAAAAATGACAGATCTTGTGTTTCAATTGAAACCATTTGAAAATGTCTACATGTTAACAGCAGTTCCTCTGTCTTCCACATTTTGAACACTGATCTTGTCAATTTGCTCTCCATCCAATCTATAAACCAAAGCGTTTAAAGAAGAAACTGATCATTTAAACAGAAAACACTGACTAACAAACAAGAAACACGCACACAACCACAATAAATAATGAACATTATATAAATTTAGGTCAACTAATCACAGCTGGAAGCACACAGCAAGCAATGCTGTGAAATAGACTTATAGGGAACACAGGGTGAAGCAAGATGAAAACCTTACGTATTAGAGAGTTCTTTGTTTCAGCCAGCTGCTGCCAGCCAGTCTGTCTGTCTTTCAATGTCTCAGAAAGTTGAGTATGAAAATCTAAATAAAATAAAATAAATAAGTTTTAGAGCCACCTCTTCATCAGTCTTCATTGTCACTCACATATTTTGCTGGCATGATTAATAGACACTTAAAAAACCCATCCCATATCAAACATTTAGCATAACTACAACTACGATCCAGTCCCCAAAACAGGCTGACAAAATTGAGCCAAATATTGGTCTATATTACAGGTCATTGGCCTATTTATTGGCTAATATATATACATATACATAATTACATAAGCAGCACAGATAACTTGAAAGCCATTGTCCATGAGAAAATATCTATATTAAGTCAAAGATCTTGCCTAAAATTATTCATTTGATTTATACCACACCTTTCTAACACAAAAAAGGCACTGAAGTTGGAAAACCAGTCTTTTTTATACTGAGGAACCTTCTTTGGTCACATACATTTTCCATAGATATTAAACAGTTTTCAATTAAGAATCAACATAATCAGATTAATATCTATTGAACCAAACTAGATAGGAAACCAAAAAACAAGTATGAATAAATCCAGTATCGCATTTTACCAAATGATTACCATATTGCGGTACCAGTTACAAAGGTCACTGCTAGAACCTGTTATGAATAACTGCGTGAGAAAATATATTGTGACTCATTTTGAACAGGGAAGCTTTTTTTTTTTTTTTTAAATGTATCACACTGGCTGCTTTCAGACTAACAGAAATATTTTTCTTCTATGTGGAAATGTGAAAAAAATCCCTACTTGCTGACTCATAATCTAATAGAGAAAGAGCAAACAAGATGGGAAGGAAAGAGGCGGAGATGGGGAAATCAAAATGAAGAACCAATTCTTAAAGTTGAATAATTGTTCTTAAAATACCAGCTGGAACAGAGACAGTTCAGGGAGAAAAGGAGCCAAAAAGCAGCTGGTCTCACAGCTGTGCCAGTGTAGGGGTCCCTGTTCTCCCACTTCTCTGTCTCTTGTAAAAATTAATATCAAAATAATTACAGGCAATAAGTTACAATCAAATGAAGTCCAACAGATAAATCCAAAAAGTACAGAAAAGCTGCAAAATTGAGCTAGAAGATTCCATAGCAGTTTAAATGTACATGACAAAGTATTTCTACTCAAAAGGACTTGTCATTATCTATATAAAAAGTCTAATGTCAAAGAACTTTATACTTGTCAACATGTTGTCCTCATACCTTTTTGAGGGAAGTGACATTCCATCATGGGTGAACCCCCAACTTCCTTCATCTCCTCTTGTGACTGTCCCTATAGATTGGCCTAGTTGCCAGTACAGCAGGGTGGACAACTAGTGGAATTCTATATATTTTAGCCTATGGATCTTGTTATACCTCACAACTACCTGTGCTAACTGGACTTATGGAGTCACAGTAGAATTTGAATGGCCACAGCTTCCCAACCACGGCTGAAAAGGGATTGTGTATATATGAATAGACACTCCAATTCAATAGTACTTGTGTATGTTGGAAAAAAGCAAAGCAGAAACCGCCCTTGGAGTGATCCTCACAACGCCATCAAGGCTCTTTTTTGTGCTGTGTTTCAAGTGTATTTATTAACTTTTGTCTATCAGTAAATTGGGACAGCAAAAAAGAACCAAAAAAGAAATGAAACCTGCAACACTAGACAAAAAGCCAAGAAGAATACAGACCAGAGGAAACCCAAAGACAAATCAGGGAAATCACTTCTCTACCAGCTGCTCTGCTCCTTTCAGGGACCTGACAGTCAATGCAGTCCCCATTCTACAAGTGAAGGGCTATATCTCACAAAGTAGGTCAAGTCTAAGTCTATATGGTCAATCCATGTCTAAGCTGGGAATGATGGGACTGAAATGGTTCCCTCTAACAAACTTGTGCTTATAACTTTGGCGTGGGAATGGGAGGGCAGGGTAGCCAGATATAAGCAGTTTCTACAAATTCAAGGTTGTCCTAGAAGGAACATCTTAAACAGTGACCCATAAATGGCCAGTATGGAATATATGCTAATGGCCCACAGCTCTATTTCTCTTTTTATTTTCAGTTGTGGAACCACAAGATACGTGCTAAAAGGGTACCTGACTATGATAATGAGTTAAGGACCAACAAACTCTCCAGAAAGAACTGAAATGCTATTGTCGAGTGGTTCTTCTGATTAGATGAAGGGTGCTTAACCTGTTCTGGATAGGCATGCACTTCTCAAAGGAGCAGGTTTATAGTTTGTGAGTGGCTCCTTGATCCATCTTTGCCACTTGAGGCTTAGGTGGCCTCAGTGGCACACAGTGCCTCCTACCAGCTTCAGCTGCTGTCTCAGCTGTGCCCCCACCAGGATAGCTTTGTTTCAGTGATTTATGCTCTGGTAATCTCTAAACCAGATTATGGCAAGGTACTCTACATGGATCTGCCCTCAATGACAGTTCAGAAGCTATAATTGTACCTTTAATAGGGCAGTTCAATTGGAATCAGAAGATCCAAACAAATAACAGCAGTTCTGGCGGGTCCACTTGTATTGGCTGCCTATATGCTCCTGAGTCCAATAATAGTGGTTGGCTTTAACCTGTAAAGCCTTACATGGCTTGGGGCCACAAAACTTGATGGAACACTTCTCTCAGCTGCAATCCAACCAGACTCTATGATCAGAATCTTGATCCTGCCTCCAAATGCCATCACTGAGGGAGGCTCTGTTGGTGACAACATAGGCAAGGACCTTCTTAATAGCACACTCCTCCAAGTATGAAACAAACTCCCCATCGAGGCCCAGCCAATGCTAATTTTTTTTGTTCCAACACCAGGCTAAGACTGAACCCTATGACACAGCATTTTATCAGCTCTAAATAGTATACTAGGACATTAAATTATGAGACATGTCAAGACAACTGAAATAATTTGTTAGCTATTATAGCTGTTTAAGCTCAGTTTTAAACTTAAATTTTGTAGTTTCACTTTGATGTTTTTACTGTTATCTGTACCTTTGCATCATATTACTATTTCATGTGCAGCTGTAAAGTACCATTTAGCTGGTAGGTGTTAAAGAAATGAAATGAAGAATGAAGCAGAAGATAAAGGGCCGGGGCTGCTTGGACACGGATAAATGCAAACTGAAGATGAACAGAGGAATAATGTGACCTATTCAAATCTCTTAACAGCATTACCTTAAAAAGTAGGGTTGGGATTGGTGCTCTTCTTTGAGAAGGGAGGATGAGTGCCATGAGATGTAAAATTCCTGCCACTCTGAAATATACAGATTCTTCTCCAGATGCACCCCCCCCCCATACATTTATATAATTATCAAGCTTGGAACTGGGGGTGCTTCCAGATGAGGCTTTATTTTTCATTTACCCTGCCTCAGTGCCTTCCTACTACTTCTTCCACCTTTTTTCTCAATATTGATTAGGGAGAGCCCTCAGGCTACTGGGCAGAATAAAATGTATTTAATAAATAAATGGGGAGGAAGAGAGAATAGCTGCATAATGCCTTTTGACTGGTAGCACCTCTCTGTCAGGAAGCATCGTGGCAGCTGGCCTGAAACCTGAGTTCTCTAGTACAGTAAAGAAACACACCAGGGAGGCATTTCTCACTCCCTTCTCACAATTGTTTGCATGCTCTTTAGACAACATCACAATCCTCTAGTTTCTCTTCTTTGTATAGCAAGGACTTTCAGTGAATTTAAAGCCAGGACATGTAATTAAAAAGCAAAAGAAACACAATTTCTTCTTATATAATTGTCCTAATCCACTATACAACAGGGTCACTTAGAGGTTATGTAGCAGAAACATGAGGAAAAAGTTCTCCTTGGGCAATGCTTGGAACTCAATTCTGCAACAAAACCAAATGCAGTCTAGAAATACTCTGCATTTTTGTCTCCTACCTTCCAGAAAGCCTCTAACCTTGACAAGCAAGACCACCACAAAACTGTCTGGAAAAACAAGATAGTTCCCCTTAAGAGTGGGGAAATGCTGCAACTTTCTTTTGCAGGTCTAACATGATGAGTATACAGGACTTTCCCTTGGGGACATGGTTGTATATTTCTAAATAGATTTTTGTTACTAAATTAATTATGTCAAGGGAGTTGGAATTCTTACACAGGTTCATATAAAAATGTTATAGTTTTGTGCTTAAATTGAATAAGGCCCATTTTTGATTTAACAGTTGGACCACTAAATGACTTTATTCTACTACAGACAACTCTTGATGTGTGTAAAAGTTTATATCAGAAAGTATGAACAATTCAACCCATGTCTTTCCAGGTCTAATCATATAAGTTATGTCTTTCAGGAATCTTCTTAATTTTAAAGTACCAGAGAAAATATTGCAGATCTTCAAGGGTACTTCATTGCATTAAAAAACTCTATGAATACTAAGAAATATGTAGTAAAGCAAACACTACTTTAGAAGTCAGATTCCAGGATTTGTAATGAATATTAAATTTTACACATAGACATCCAATAACTCAGATCATTTACTCATTTTTTGGCTCCATGTGATCACTCAACCAATAATTTATTAAACAAAGACAGAATATATTAGAAGTACAAGTGCTGCAGGGGAAAGCTCTGTGTTCACACAGTGGGGCTTCCCCATGCAGGATTGCTCCACCCGGCAACACCGGAGCAGAGTTAGCGTGCATGAGGAAGGCAGCTCGCAGTGTCCATTCCACAGGGAAACAGAGACAACTAGATACCATCCACGAAACTATTACATCCAAACAAAGAAATGAGTATAAAAATATTTAATTTCCTCCCCTGGAATAAACAGAGATGTTTTAGGACAAAGTTAAGATTTTCCACTATCCAGATGCACTATTAAAAAGTTCAGGTTTAAAACTGGAGGTGTTTTCCTGTGAGGGTTTTATTTTGCAGTCTTTTGCTTTCATTCGTGGAATTTTATACCCTTCCTTTTGTAATCTTCCTATGTTTTCCCAATGTTCCTTCCATCTCTTCTTTATACAAAATAACAAATTAAAAATGAAGCAATCCTATTTTAGTTTTACAGTGAAGTGATGCTCCTTCTTCATAGCAAATTTGACCTTGTGCATGGTTTCAATAATACTATTCATTCATAAGTTTACCCTGACTACATCACTTTAAATGCTTGTTGGGGGAATTTTGAGCCATTCCAAAAGCCAAACTTTTTAAAAGCAGACATGCAAGAATATTTTAACAATATTAACCTTTTACTAAACAGGTTTCACTAAAAGATTATTATTAAGGCCCATTCAAAGACTGCTTGTAAATAGCAGTCAGGCTGTGCACAAATCACCCTAGTTAAATATCCTGAATACTGCAATCAGCTGTCAAACAAGGGAGAGAGAATGTGTGTGGGTGAGAGTTTGAAACCATCTCCTCAGTACATCCAAAACAGCTGATCAGCACCATTCAAAGTATCTAACTCAGGGCTGGGGAAACTCCAACTCTCCTTTCTGATGCAAAGAAGAGCTAGAACGTCATGTTATCTGCATACTGCCAAGTGATCAGATCTCCTGATGACTTCCCAGGACTAAACAGCAGAGGAAAAACGGTGGGTGGGAGCAACCTACATTCCAAAGGGTAACCTCTATGTGATTAAGCAGTAATTGTTCAGCGCTGTTTTCTTAAGACAGACATCGAAGTAGGTACAGAATGGACAAGCAGGGCCACCTACAACCAATGCAGACTGCCAGTACAGAGGAATACCAAGCATGGTGGTAACAAAAGCAACTCAGATCCAAAGGAATTAAGGGAGTCACATTCATTCTGTGTTTGGCATAACAAAGGTTCCCCTACAGGGCAAGTAAGGCAGTTTCCCCTCCAAAGCTAACCTGAAACCCACCTTTACCTTTTGTCCTGAGTGGCTGATTAAAGGGTAAAAGTGCACCCCATTTTCTCTTTTAGAAGGGACATGAACTTTAATGGGAAACAGTTGAATTGAAAGTTAAAGAGACAACCTCAGTGAGCTAAAATTATGTCACAATAATGGCTGTCAGGAGAAGGAAACCTACCCATAGAATACTGCCCGGAGGAAAAAGGGGAAAAAACAAGCTGGAAGAACTGAAGCATACATAGTGAGCTTTGCTGTCTCTTGGCACTCTGTGGGTACTTGGCAAAAAAGCAACTAATCCACCATGGCTGATAGCCACAATGGGTTGCCCTGATGGTGACCATTTCCGTGGCTACCTAGAGACATTTGTTTTTAAACCAAAGGACTGAACGGAGGATCTTCCCAAAGACATCAAAGAAGAAATTGCTAATGATGACTGGCATCAGGTGTTCTCCAAGAAAAGACAAAAGTATCATTGTCATATACATTTTATCTATTTGTAGTCTTTCTAAAACATATGACTGTTATCACACATCCACTATGTAGACTGCACTAAACTCAATGGGATTTTCCCCTTTTTCTGTTAGAAGCACAATGCTTCTCCAGGCAAGTCAAAGTAGCTTAAGGCTTCTGCGTGTGCTTGGGTCCTGGGTATGGGCTGGAAAGTGTTCTGAAGGGTGATTTAAGAACAATGGCCATTATTACAATTGAAGCAAAAGCAGCTTTATTTCTGTCTTTGATCTACAGTATCAATATGCACTGCAAGGCTATTGAAAGCCGCACTCAAATACAGATACCCAACTTGCAACTTGGAGAAAATGTACATTAGTTGCATTGGAATAACACTATGATTCCAGTTAGAAATAGGTACCAGCACTAAAATACAAAAGGCTAGGAGTTAGCCCTGGAACACTTAGGAGTGTTGAAGAAGTGCTTAAGTTAAATGGAGGTCCTGGTAGGGTACAAGTGGGCCAGACGGCAAAATCCAAATACAAATTAAGGTCACACTCAAGCAAGGGCCAAAGACAAGGGCAAATTCCAGAGAAAGGCTGAGAAATACTGGTAAGACAAAACAGAATCAGAGAAAGGCACATTGCAGACAAAATCTGAGGCTGGCAACGCAGGTTCAGGAAAATACAAGGAACAGATACCTGCAAGATGGGCCCAGGCTAAGTCAGAAGCACCACATAAGGCACAATCCAGAGCAAGGCTACAAACAGCTATCGGGAAAGAGGGAAACCACCACAGAGCCTGTACTACTATGGCAAAGCTAACAGTGCAGAGAAGCCTTTGGCTTAGACTCCCAGCTGTGCTGCATCATGATCATGCAGGCTCCAAGCCCTGCAGGTACCTACAGGTGTGCTTCTGGTCGTGCAGGCACTTGCAAAATGATTCACACAGTTCATTACTGGGGGAACTGTGTCCAGGCTTTTCTGACTATGACAGTAGTGTTGCTACCTCATGCTGGCAAGTAGTCCAGCTGTTTATAAGCAGAGAAAGCATTTAAGTTCTGTATGGTAACTCCAGAAGATCTACATTTAGGTTGTGCAATGAGTTACTTCATTATCTCTCTAAAGATGGTTCTTTCTCCCTTCTGTCACTTCTTCCTCTTTGGATTGTTTTAAGAATGCAGAGAAGGATAACTATCGTAAGAACATAGGAAAAGCTATGCTGGATCAGATGAAAGGTCCACCTACTCCAGCAAAGCTGCTCACAATTTCACTCAAGCAGGATTGGTGCAAGACCTCCACCCGCCCAGTATCACAGTTCCTTCTTCCTTGATAAGTTGCAGGCCTGGACAAAACCTGCCGCCCCCAACCTATGACTTAGCAAGAGCAACAGCGGGGTGAAAACAAAATGCTAGGTAGCTGCTCACTAAGCAAACCAATAGCATCTTTTCTCCCCTGCTCCCCACCCCCAAACCAGCCTGCGCAAATGCAACTGTGTGCATACCCTCACTGAAGCTCAAAAAACATTGGTGCAGAACACCATTTTGAGGTACACTCACACACTCAGCTTGCTCCCAGCAGCAGAAAAGGGACAATGATCGTTGTAGATTTGGGAAGGAAGCGCAGAGCCTATTGAGAGCTGTCGCATGCTGCACGCACACTCTCAAATGATTACCCTCCTGATGCCTCAGCAGCTGCCCAAGGCTGCCACTGGGTCACTGCCAGCCGGATGACAGGATGTTGCCCAGACAGTTCGTTTAATCAGAATTCAACTCTTGCAATCGTTTTCCAAAACTCTTGAAGACTACAGGCTATCTTGGGGGCATGCTGTGCTGGATCTCTTGCATCCTCACAACTAATACCCACCCTACCAGTGAACTGGAACATAATGCTTTAGTTGTTAATTTTAGAAGCCAAATATGAAAGATAACCTTTTCCTCAAACCATAAACAATAGATATTGCCAATTAAACCATCAGCTATTTTTCAATTACCTGTAAAAATATGAGAATGTATTCCATTTTGATAAATCAATCAATTTCTTCAGGCAGTTAATAAATTAATTCCAATTCCTGTTCCAAAATGATAGCACCTCCATGCCCCAAGGCAGCTTGGCAAAACATACATCTATATACATATCTCAACAGCCTCGCTGATACTCAGCCCCAGAAATATTTTAACATATGCCTGCCTAGTTTTAAGGGCATAGAATATAAACTTTACCACAGACAGGGTGACATATCTATTGCTGCCAGTCAAAAGAAATAGCAGATGGAAATCATGTGAGCAGCAAGAGATCCTATTAAGCAAAGGCAATATAAAGCTTGCTCTTGCAGAATAATGTAAGTGATAAATGAGTAGAAAATGTGGTAAAGTTTCAATCACACCTCTGCCACAAGGACAATCTCTGGGAATGGCCAACACCCTTACAGTGGCCTAAATGTTCTGCAAGTGGTACAGAAAAATGAGGTGGTGAAAACACAGGACTGTTAAAAAGGTAAGCTAACTTAGTAGAACAGGAAGAAGGGGAACAGAGTCTCCTAGCATCTAAATTAAGAGGGAAGCAGCATCTCCTACCATCTAGATTAATAGCCTCCTGGTCTAATCTCCTCAATGATTCCAAAGCCTTCTCTCTAACATTGGAA
>NW_025336479.1:17292409-17305607 GCF_004798865.1 Varanus komodoensis | reverse complement strand
TTCATGAAAATTCCATGAGTAGAGGTTATTTATTTGCAAGGCTCTCAAATGATTGGGCAAAGCCCTCTGCAGACAGCTGTACAAATGAGGGTTCTTTTCAGGGATTCAGTGAACACATATTCAGGAGTTGTGGAGAATGCTCCTGTGAAGCTACTTTCCTATCCACATTCATTTTAAGGACTTTATGGACTCAGGTAGTACTATATGATCAAAAATAAATAAGTAGCATAAATCATTTCTGGATTTACATAAATCTCAGGGCTGTGTGTAGGGTTAATGTGGGGAGGTGGATGTGGGCAGGCATTTCAGCTGCCCTCACATGCTCGTCTTCTGTTTAGATCCTCATCTAGAGCATCAAGGCCTGAAAGAGGTTCTCTAAGAATGTGCAGAGTTTCCACTCTCAGAAATCTGGACAGTGCAGGTTTTCTGATCACAGAGGTCTGTAAGCATGTTCCACTGAAGGCACTTACAGAACCCTCTTCTGGTATTTGTGCTCGATGCATACAGGTCTATGTGAAAGTTGAGCACCCATACTCCTCTATACAGATTAGTCCTACATGAAAGCAGGCTAACACCTGCATGAGTCTATGTTGTGAAATATCATCTGCTTCTGGGTTTTTTGTGTCTTTCAAATGCTCCAATCAAGAGTTAAGCTACATTCAGATATAATGTATCAAGCAAAACCCTTTTCCAAGGCTTTTGCTTCCCTGGGTTTACTGAGCATCAATCAATCCCAAACAGTCAACAAAGTATAAGAGAGAACAGATCAAGACTTTTTTTATTTTAATTTAGGAGAGTTTAGAATTTGCAAATATTTAGTTATTGCATAAGGACAACTTAGGTTATCTAAACAATGGTCTCTCCTTATACAAACTACTAGGATCTCCTGGGGCAGCTTTTCTGTCCCTGCTTCCACACTGTGCACCCACCACAGACTCTCATCTGGCAGCAACATGGCAACTGGCCATCTCTGTGTGGTAGTGCTACGCCTCTGGCATGACCTTCCCACTCTGACACAGCAGCACCAATGAACATGTGCTTTTGTTAAATATTAGAAACTTCCTTCTTTGCTCTTTTTCCGACCATTCCCAGCTGGTGAGCCCTACTTACCATCTTTGTGCCCCTGCCCTAGGCGACTACTTGGCTGCTTGCTCCTGCTTTTTCTGTTGCAAGGAATGTCATACAAGCAGCAACAGAAGGAAAAAAGAAAAAGCAGCTTTCCTGGCTTGATTGCGAGTGTGAGCCAGTGGTGCTTCCAGAAGACTCTTACCTGGAGCCACACTGATGCAGGGTGGTGGCGGTGTCCCAGTAGCAGCAAAACCAAACTGTTGGGGATGAAAGAGGCGCATATTCTTGGCAAGGGTGGCACTTAGTAATTGGACAAGGACTGGGGGGGGGGGGCTGGGAAACAAGGAGTGTGGACATAGAAATGGCAGGGAAGGGTGAGGTTATCTCATAGCTGCAATCCCCAACCATCCAGGCAAACACTGGGAACAGAGAGTTTGGAAGTACAAAGAGGGCCCAGGTTATTGAAAAGGAGCATTCTTGGAGATACATAGTTTCTGTTTGCGTTCAACAAACCACTCTGTTCATGCACAGAGGCTCATCTTCTGGTGGCTGTAGCTGCATAATGGAAATAAAGAGCTCTTAGGCAAAAAGACTGTTTTTTGTTTGTAAGGAAATAAGGGGGAAACAAGCCAAAGGCAATTCTCCCCTGTGGAGCGAACTGCTTCAGGAACTCTAGAGGCTGCTTTTGGATGCCAGTTCAATCCGGAACAAGACCCCCATCGCTCATTACTACTGAGGCAGCTGATCCAGTGTGAATTGCCAAGACTTTGGTGGGTGAACAGGGAGACACTGATATCTCCCAGTAATGTGCATTGTGGTACTTGGTTCAGCACCAAGGAAGACCAGAGGGCTGGACAGGGGTGATCACTCTCCCTTTCCAGGCTCCTTTTCTGCATAATTTCTTGTATGGAAGGTTTGCATCTGATGTTGGCCCAATGGGCCAGATTAGTGATTTTATTGATATACTACCATGCATATCATGTGTACTACTGCCCAGCAGACATTCTGTTTCACCTGACAGGGGCAGTCTCGGTTGCAATGCGGAAGTCCCTACAGTGTTATTTCAAGGAGACATTGGCATCCGTGCTAAGGACATCCTATCTGGGGTGGCTCAGGATTCCATGGATTTCATGACAACCATGGAACTTTCTCAACATGTCATCAGCCCAATGCATGCAGTAGAGCACGCTCTGGATTTGTTGCTGCCGCCGCTGTTTCCCCAGCTGAGCATGGAAATAGTGAACTGGAAGTGGGGAACTTTGGGTTGCTGATTGTTCTCAGACACTGATTGCTCTGATTCAGATTTAAACTAATGAAAACTTTTCCTTCCTGCAAGAGTGGAGGACCTATTAAGGTGATCTGCCCCCAAAAGCTAATGGATCCAGATGGCTTCCAGATGGCCCTTGGCTGGCAGTTATGTGCCTGATTGATTTCTGGAATACAGAGATGATTTGGGTGGTTGACACAATTGCTCCCTCAGCACTTGTTTGTAGAACAGCTTGTACAGCTCCATGGTATATACTCCAGGGCTGAGACCAATGAAATCATCCTGGAGACAGCTTGAATGCAGACAGAGAAACTCTAGTGGATGCAATTGAGCCCTGCTAAGTCAGGCAGTGATGCTGGTGAAGAAATAACACCTCACTGCCTCTATTCAGTCTTCTAGAATCTTCTGCCTAGAAGAGCTTTCCAGGATAATCTGGGATCTTGCATATTGCTGGCCCCAGTAACACCTTATGTCCTTCTGATGCTCACTATAACATATTTCTAGACAATTTTAGGATAAGATCTCCTGCATCTAGCAGGACTTAGACTCCGATTTGGTAGCAGCCAAATTAGGCAAGTTCCTCTGAGCACAGCCAATTCCAGCTTTCTTGGATGAGTTTCAGTTGGTAAGGATCAAAGATATGGTGGGCAAGGTGCTCAAATATCATACATTCCATACTGGATTCCTGCAACAAACTCTGCAATAAATTCTATACAGGGTTGCCCATGAACATAGTTCAGCAGCTGCAGCTTGTAGAAACAGTGGCAACCATACTAATAACTTGGTCGAGTAGGCCTGGATTCATAACACAGTTCTGACCTGTTCTGACCTCTATATGCTTCAGAGCCCAATTCAAGATAAAAAATTAACCTATAAAGCCCTACATATTTTGGGACCACAATACTTGATGAAATGCTTCTTTCCAACCACAATCACTCTGGAGACTATGCTGAACATATGAAGCATTCCTAAAGATATTACCTCCAGCAGAGGTTTGGTTGGAGCCAAAAAGGAACAGAATCTTCTCTCTGGTAGCCCCTAATTAGAGAATGATCTCTCCACAAAAGCCTGCCTTGTGCCCAATTGACTAACTTCTCAGAGTCAGGTTAGCATTGCCCTTTAGGCCTAGGCATTTACCAACTCCAAATAGCACATGGGGAAAAGTACTTTTAATTGCTTTTAGCTTTCTTAGTAGTATGGAACAGTCTTAGTTGCTTAAGTTAATATCTGTTTTTGAGTCTTAGTTACATTTTATGTTTTATTGTTGTTTGTATTTTATATTGTATTCTATTCAACTAATGTACACTGCCAAGCGAATTTTGGCTGTTGGGTGGAGGAAAAACATAGAAACATAGAAAACAGAGTGAGTCAGAAGGGGTCCCACGGGCCATCCAGTCTGACCTCCGGCACTAGCTGGCTCCGCTCACGACATGCCCACCATGTGGACGTCCAGCCTATCCTCGAACACCCGCACCGATGGGGCCTCAACGACCTCTCGTGGAAGCCCATTCCACACCCTTGGGGTCCTGACTGTCAGGAAGTGCTTCCTGGCATCCAAACAAAACCTTGGCTCCCTGAGCTTTGCTCCGTTGGAGCGCATTCTGCTTTTAGCTTTCTTAGTAGTATGGAACTTTTCTTAGTTGCTTAAGTTAATATCTGTTTTTGAGTCTTAGTGACATTTTAAATGTCAGAACAGAATTAGAGTTCTAAAAATTTAAAAACAGAATTAGAGTTCTGTTCTTTGACTTTCAATTATTTTTTATCATACATTGTGAACTCTGTAGGAATTTTCAACATAGGAAGCAATATACCACTCTCCTTAAATAAAGCCTGATCTTATATACTTATTATGAAAAATGTAGCCACAATGCATTTGGATCAACATTAGCATGCATTCCTAAGTTAGTGTTTACATTTCATGTGAGTCACAGTACAAACTAAGTATTGTGCACTGTGGGCCAGTATTACATTAGGTACCTTTCCAAGACCAACGTATGACACTACATTTAGTGTGATCAGTTTGCTACAGTCTGCAATGAAGCTGGGATAACAGCAGAATCAGTAGTTATCATAAGTCATCATATTCCTTCACACAGTCCATCAATGTAGACTCAGACTATGTGTCATAATTCTAAGTTTGTGTTCTTTGAAATTATCAATATCAAAAAATAAATTGAAGTTGTCTCACCCTCGGATTCCATGTAACAGCCATTTTTTTCAGTCACAAATGACTTTTAAAATAAAAGCATACAATTCTGGAACAAGGTAAAAACTGAGTATTTCCATCCAGTATTGCAGAACCTTGTATGTGTTTGGAAAAAAATATAAATTGTTTTTGGCACTTCAAAACTTTCAGAGTTTTTTTTCTGTGAGTATTCATACATATAAGGGTATAAACATTCATGCTTTGAATTTAAAAATGTAAAATAAATGTTTTTTATGGCTGCACCATGTCAGATTTACAGTTTCCCATAAAACTTTACTTCTGTTTCTAACAGCATACCTTTGGGTACTGTAAAATTAAGGATTATACAGTATATATGAATTGTTAGAATTAAATGGGATGAATGCCTCTAATTCTCACATGTTAAACTATTTTAAGATTTGCATAGTAACCACATTTCAGCTATTGAATATTTACAGCTAGGTTCGATTCTTGAACTCTTGCATGTGCATGATACATAACTGGGATCCAAACATTTTAATAAGAATGTATGTCATATAGTTGGGAAATATTTGCAACTATACTAGGGATAAATGTACTTGAGGTAGACATTTATACTCATGTTATATGAAATGCATAGTAGCAGCACAAGATACCTATAAATGTGTCAAGTTTTCTAATGTGTTTATCATTTCCTCTTTAAAATACTTAGAAATCAACCCTATGGTCCTTGGGAGAATATCCCAGGGATCACAATAATTTTTGGAGTTCCCCTTCCAAAGCTGCTACCTAGGAAAGGGTAATGTAAATGGAGATTGTTATTCCCCCACTCTCTGCAGTGCTTCAGGGGGAAAAACTAAACAAAACCTCAGCAGCTTCCAACAGAGAGGGGAGGTCCTAATGCAATGTCCTGAACTCTCCTAGTTCCCTTGACTACCTATGTCCTTATGACTCCACTTGATGAGTTCAAAAACATTTTTAGTAAAGAGAGGAACAGAAAAGAGGATGGAAAGATGACTTTTGCAGCTGTTGCCTTGCCACTAGATTTTCAGGACAATATGACATTGGGGCACTCCTTTAAAAAACAGGGATGCTCAGCTAGGACCTGGGGCCTACACATATTTACTGCAGTAATACTCCCCTACTCCTGCAAATACACAAAGGTATGGAGAAGTAGTATCTGGAGCGCTAGCTGACTGAGGCATAGTTAATCAAGTAGTGAATCTGTGGAATCAGATTATACTTCTACAAGGTCAGGATAAGAAATAAGATTTTTTGGCTACCCTGAAGAAAGGGGACTATTCTACAAGCCAGATAGTCCAACTAGTTAAGCAGTCTGACCAGGAATGCTGGGGTAACTCTAGGGGTGACACATTGATTTGACCAATGTGTATGTGGTTCCAATTTCTCCTGAAAATCTGGCTGCCCAGTAAGGGTTCAGGCTGTTGGTCATGCACATATTCTGTAGCATGCCTTCTCCATATGGATCATCTTCACAATCAGTTCAGCATGACTTCCAGTGCAGGTTGATCCACCATTGGGGTTGGTGAGGCAGATAGTGAAGCACCTAACACTCGTGAGGTCACTGTCCCTGAAGATGAAATCACAGCAGGTGGATCCATGTAGATTTAGTTTTCTCTTTGATCCTTCTAGCAGCAGATTGGAGGTCCCTAGGACAGTCCACATGCAGTATGATTGCTCCACACCCATGAAACCAGGAAAAATGTCAAGCATTTTCTCTACCACAGCAGCTAAATAGGAAGGACAAAGTGATGTGTGAAAGTTAGCTTCAAGATCATGTGTTCAGACCAGAGGGTGATGATGTCTCTGATCCACACAACAAATTAGTTCTTTGAACCTACATTTGTCTGCAACAACCAATTGCATAGGATGGTCTTGCTGGGCCATACAAGTTAACTTTAAACAGAGGGCTGGAGAGAAGATTCTCTGGAACACAGAGCAATACAAAAGCACTCCTTTGAACCCATATTGTCCAAGCTCCCAGTAGCAAGCTATTGCATAGTAAAAGGCAAAATGAGAAAGTAGGGGGCAAAGAAAGAAAGAGAGAACAGGCAGGCATGCTCCCAGTGAATAGGAGGAGAGTTGCTCTCTCTCTGTGAAGGGAGAAAATGGTGGCAGGGTTATGTTCTCATCACCTTAAAAAGAAAACAACCCTGATGGTTTATCATCTGGCTCGGGGACTGAAAAAACACTGTGCTAGGAGAAATATGGGGCGAGGGCAATGTGACCTGTTGTTTTTCCTGGATGTATGAAGAAACTGGCTGGAAAATGCTGGAAGTTGTAGGATTTTCTTCTGTTGAAACATGCTTGGGATTGTACCTTAAGTGACTTTTGATACCATTACAGCTATGGTTTCCTTCTTGACTCTATCTTTATGGGCACCATACTCAAGTGTTTACCTTTCAACTCAAATATCAGTTTCAGAAGATGCTGCCAGGGAGTACTGTTCTGCAGCAGAGCATTTATTGTATTTAGGATTATATTTTGGAAACTTAATCCAGACAAGATGGAGGTGCTGTTGGTTGATAACATACTTGACCAAGGAAGGGAACTTTGACTTCTCTGGGTGGGGGTCTGAAGCTGAAGCTGTTTTTCAGTCCTGCACATTTATGTCCAAATATTGGTTTAAGTCTGAAGTACCTATAAGCAATACTTTATCAAACAACACTGTGTCACAGTGACAACCTTTCTGGAAAAAATGTGCCGTATGTGTACTTAATAGTGCTATTAGTTGGTCTCAGATATGGTTGTTGCTGCTTGTTGGAGTGTTTTGCTTTCATATTTTTTAAAAATCTAAATTGTATGGTCACTTATAAAATCCATACTCAAAGGAGATGTATAAATATCATTACTAAACCCTTATATCAGACAGAATGCTTGTTTGATAAAAGTTGTGATAGTATCAGTTACTAGATTTCTATAGTAACCACTAGCCAAAGCCTTCTGGACAGTTTACAATAGTACATAAAAACAACACAATGAAATATAAAAAAGTGCTATAACCTCTCATTAAAAGAAACAAAAAAATTAAAAACAGTTCAAAGATTCAGTGAAAAATAATCTTGTAAAAGGAAAACATACACCAAAAGGAAAAGGGATAAAGGGGAAAAGGATATCTGACAAGTGAGGCTGGACAGTGCACTGAACTGCTATGTAGCTCAGCTACTGCAGTGGGTTCATTTGTCCTGCTCTCTGCACCAGGCAAGGGATTTCCTGATGTTCCTTGGTCTTCATGGAGACCTTGAGTTTGGATATTGCAGTGGCCATAAACCACTGGATGTCCCATGCTAGGGGCAGAGAATCTAAGGGGCATACGATATGTAAGCACAGAAGCTCAGTGATGAAATCTTCCAACATGTTCCTTTCCAAAAAGGTCTAATCTGGATTAAGGATGCTATATATTTGTGTGTGCATATTGGGGGAGGGGGTGGTTTTAACCATGCCACACCTCATATTGGTTCCTGATGCACTTCACCTCCCTGAAACAACTATTTGATGTGCAGGGAAACACATATGTATGTCTCTGTGTATATGTGCATGTTGTATCATGGAATTAGCATGGGAGAACTTTGGGCCCGATGGTTCAACCCTGTGATGCATATCTACACAGAAGTAAGCACCACAATCTTCAATGGGGATTTAATTCCTTGTAAATGTATAGAATTACATCAGTACAAATGCATACATGATTACTGAGAAGTTCCAAGAAATACTTCTGAGTAGGCATGCACAGGATTGTGCTCTATCTGCAAATGTTTTAAGTAGTACCACTATATTTTTCTCTCTCTCTTGACCTGTGGAAACTTGTCACCAAGAACCAGTACAGGCTGCTCAGGCTGGACACTACAAACAGTCCTTCTTGCTGTCACCATTCTGCTGGCCCTGCCTTCCCACTGTCTACCCACTGAGTAAAGGTCTGAAGAGAGAAACCCTGCTAGATGCATGAGCTGAAATTCTGAGTGGCCCTGATATCTCCTGGTATCTCTCTATGCAGTGTTAAAAGAAAAACACTAAAATAAAGTTGTTATCTGTCCCTGTTCTAAAATAACAACAATGCAACAATGCCAATTAAAAACCCTGCATAATTTATTAATTTACAGATTATGGCCATGCAATTTGTATAACAATATCTATCTATCTACATGAAAACATAAGCCAAATCTGTGTATTTGTCAATACAGAAACTGCTTTGACTTTATACGCAACACCAGGGAGAGAGATTTAGCTGACATCGGCTCTCTTTGCCCTTTAGAACTTGTGCGTGTTTGGTGAAATCATTGGTTTCTCTTTGTCCTTATCACTGAATACCTTGGGAGAATCGTTTCTAACAATTACAAAGCTTACCGAAGGGGACAACAAACTGTTTCCCCCATGGTAGCAAAAGCAACCATCTTTTTGATGTAAAACATCTAAAACAAGTTTCTCAAAACTAATTTTCCACTGTGTTTTTTTTCCAAGGCTCCAGTAATTCTTCACAAAGGTTGTACTGGTGATGTTCAAAGGAATGAAAAATGTAAATGTTGAAAAACTTTTTTTTAAATCATCTTTTGGGAAAACGTTATGGATTCTACTTCCTTTGACACTTATGGGGAGTTAGACCTAATTGCATTTAGGGTTATCTCTAGCAGCTACACTCTGAATCACACATTCTCATGAGGACCATTGTTCTAACTAATCTACTTATTAAGCTTTTATTCAGATTTAATACAATCTTTTAAAAAATCTCAATGGGACAGTAATGGATTTCACAATTATCTGAAAGGATAGAGTACACCATGACCTACAATCCCTAATCTTTTTTTAATGAGGAGAATATTTTGTAAGCAAGTTCTTAAATATATACACATTTTAATCTTTACCTAGTTCATCCTTATTCCAGTTATTATGACTTATAAATAAACTACCACCAATTGATGCTTATTGAATACTTTCTTGCTCAGCATAGTTTCCCAAACCTCTAGCCTGAGTCAGATTCTAGTGCTACTTTGCCAAACTATATATTCCCCCTCCTTTTCAAACTCTTCATAAAGTAATTTCTTCTACAAATGTACTTGGCAGTGAAATCAATCAGCCTAGATAAAAGAGTTATATCTGTTAGAGACAGAAATCATCGGATTGCATGCTTTATTTTCATTCCTGTAAAAGGGAGCGAGGCTGTATGTTTCCAGGGATCACAGCCAGCACACTTCACAGATAGTTTCACATCCCAGGCAAAGCAATGAAACATAATGCTTAAGAAGAGTTGTATCTTGCTTGCCCTTGGTTTAGAAGTGAGACGAAAGGGAACATGTACAATTATACTTTCAATATTTAAAAGCATGTCATAAAAACAGGAACACTATTTTTAAGGTATCTACTAAAGAAGGACCATGCATTACTTGTTAAATTGGAGTAGGACAGATTAAGACTCAAAGAAAAATATGAAGAGATGGCTGGAAAGCAATTTGGTAGGGAAGACAGCCCCTGTAACAGGAAAATCAAACTGAAAATAGTTGGGAAAATCACATTATCAAACTAGCAGAAGCTTTAGGATCACACTGGTACTTTCTAACTGCAAACTGTCAATATCATCTAAGTGTCTAATCACACAGTCATTAATATCTCAGTCTTGCACAGTGTTCAATAACTTTCATGGAAGATGGTAGGAATGCCACAGGCCACATTAAATTTAGGCAGTCCCTGAGTTACAAATGTCCAAGTATGAACAACCCGTACTTATGAACAAACTGCCCTAAAGCCTATCAATTAAAAAAAACACCGCAGGAAATTGTCACCACCATAGATGGAAGAGGCACAAGGGAAGTGAGGGAGGGCCGCCGAAGCAGGCCCTCCTGCCTCACCCATCCGGAGAAGGAAATCTCTCCAGCATTTCCTTGCTGCAAAGAGGAGACACTGGTGAATTTGGGCAGTGGTTAGAAATATTAGCCCTTTTTCCACTTTCACAGGGGTCCTGCACTCCTAACCCTGCAAATGTGAGGGCCAACTATATGTAATCTGATTTACAAACAAATTCAACTTAAAGATGAATTTCCATTTTCTCAGGAATTGAACTCATGGAGCAAAGCTCAGGGAGCCAAGGTTCCATTTGGATGCCAGGAAGCACTTCCTGACAGTCAGGACCCCGAGGGTGTGGAATGGGCTTCCACGAGAGGTTGTTGGGGCCCCATCGGTGCAGGTGTTCAAGGATAGGCTGGACGTCCACATGGTGGGCATGTCGTGAGCGGAGCCGGCTGGTGCCGGAGGTCAGCCTGGATGGCCCGGGGGACCCCTTCTGACTCGCGCTGTTTCTATGTTTCTATGTAATCTGGGGACTGTCTGTATAACAAAAGGAGCTGAAATGACCCTTATGTGATATTTAATATGTAATCATTCTGGGTTTTATGTGTAACACCATTCCATATTTAGATATATAATAGTTTGCTCTATTTGGAAGGGCAGGTTTGGACCAAGTCTCCAGAAGAGTGGAATGACTTTGCATAAGCATCCAAATTTTGCAACCTATTATTCCTTTGAGTAAAAGCTCCAGGAATATGCTGAGCCATACATACCAAGGGTCAAGGCAAACAGGAATGGAAGGCTAAGTGGATAAGAGGCCCAGTACTCCCAGGTTAAAACCTCTTCAACTAGCTAGTTCAGATTCAAGGGGAGGGAGAAGAGCAGCCATTAACAGAGAGCTCTGACTTGGAGCAGTAGGGAGGCGCTATAGAACAGGGGTGGCAGAGGTTGATATAGAGTTCTTAGACTGCTTCAAGTGGTATCAGGCAAAGGGAGTGGACACATTATGGACTGTCTGTCAGGCACCAGGAATAACCCTGAGGGTGGAGTCAAATCGAGCCCTACTCCCATACATCAAAGATATTGTCACTTTATGTTTTTTTGTAAACCTGTAGAGCTCAATGAAACCCTGTGCTTCTAAGGTTTCATCTAAGTGCACTGGTGAGATCTGCTTTTAACACCCTGGCATGTCAGACTGAAAACACCAGTGGCCCGTGTTCCAAAAAATATCAAGAGTTGGGGCTTATATGCAACAAAAGTGGTTGTTTACGTTCCACAGGCAACAATCTATTCTGTTACCAGAGTATGCAGGAGGAGGGCTTCCTAGCACATATTGCATCCTTTTGGTACAAAGCTTGTATTTACTTCTTTGAAAACATTTCTTAGATCTGATTAATATATATGGTATTGAACTATATTCTTATACTGAGAAGGTTTGTCACACTCGTGATGGCTAAGGATGTAATCCTATGAATGCTGGGGTGGGGGGGGGCATTTCCACAACATTACTGGCTAGGACATGCTAGGAAGTTTAAGATATTTCTACGTCCAAATATTCATAGGACTGTACCCTTAAAGAGTTATATTACAGCAATGTCCACCTGATATATACTAATGAATATAAGCTCTGACTGTATGCTTCCTGAAGGCTTCAATATTTGAACATGTTTTAGAAGATATGATCAAAATATTTATTTCTATATTACTGTATAGCTGAAATTCTCTAGGCAGTTTATTGAGACCTGTGCCTTAGACTTAGGCTCACAGAAATGCATTGTACCCATCTCTCATGTAGAACATGCCTAAAGTGCTTCACCTGATGGTATTATCTTTTATATACTTATTGCTACCCTCACATTAGTAAGCATTGTGAAAGTAGTTATAACAGTTGAAAATCTATTTCATGAAAAGTATACCACTAGGACAAGGCATGTACTATGTGTTTTGAAATATTCCGTTTTATATACTTATGCTACAGTCAGTTGAGCATTTTTGTGCTCAACGGTTACTCTTGAATGGTTACACTAGAGCTTAATTGAGCAACAGATTTATAGAGCTATTCTAGAACAGAAGAATAAAATTCTAGAGCAGCTTGGCAAGACTGTAGGGATACACTGTGCTAGCACCTTAAGAAGACCAAGGCCTGCCATAATGTCATTGCAACATGTTATTACTGATTGGCTCTGTTTTCCCCCAAACCTTCTCAGGTTACTGCCAGTACTCACCCACATCCTATATGTTTATATCAGTGGCAAAAACAGGTTATCTTGAATTCAAAATAGCTCCTGGAGCATGAAAATCATAGCATATTCCAGCTCTGCTAAATTTGTGTATAATTTCATAATCACCTGCTAACCCTACAATTAATAACATATTAAAAACAATTTATGTAAACAATGAAAGGGAGGGAAAAAATAGAAATACAATTGGGAAGAAAAAGTACTATTTGGCCATTCTTAAAATTTTCAGACTGTGAGTAGGGCAGTATGATCAAAAAGCAAGTGAGAGAATACTAAACAAACAAATGTAGCAATCCTATACAAAATAATTTATTAGAAAGAATTTATCTTTCTTTTTTATTCCATCATTATTGCTATAAGTTAGAATCACAGCCATTCTTCACAGCCCCACTCCTCCAGAAAAGTGAAAGCAGCCTCAGAAAAGCAGCCTACCATAACTAGAACTTCATTGCAAAGCAATGCTACCCCCACCCACTGAACTGAATTATGAATTATGGGTTTAAATTATGGCACCTCAGATCTACTCAGACACAAAGCTTGGCCAACCTCTAACCATTATCTTCAGTTTGACTATAAAGAGGCAGAGCAAACCATGTGTACCATTTGATCCCTTTGGAGAAAAGGTGGTATAAAAATGTTAATAATAATTTACTTTACTTTCAA